>NC_057805.1:511664241-511665029 GCF_018294505.1 Triticum aestivum | reverse complement strand
ACTCTTTTTTTTCCTTTTTGGGTAAAACCTCTAATAAGGCGCCCATTTCATTGATTCCTTTTTGGGTAAAACCTTTCATAAAAAGGTGCATAAGCACCTGAGACAACATTTCCTTTGTGCTAGATAGCTTCCTTTATGCATCTTCAAATAATGAACATGAGCATGTTTGTTTGTTTTTTCATTTTTATTGTTTTTTGGCTTGTTTTCTTTTTCTTCCTTTTTTCAATTTTGTGAACTTTTCTCGAGGTCTTGAAGTATGAACCTTTTTGAATTCGTGAACTTTTCTCAGATTCATGATTTGTTTTCAAAATTGATGAATTATTTTTGAATCCGTTGAACTATTTTTCAAATTCGATAAACTTTTTGTTTTCAAAATTTGAGGTACTTTTTTTCAAATTTGATGAACTTTTTCAAATCCGCTGGACTTGTTTCAAATAGATGAACTTTTTGGACGTTAGTGAATTTTTTTTCAAATTTTGATTAACTTTTTTTCACAATCAATGAATTGTTTTCCCAAATCAATGAACTTCTTAAAAATTCATGAACTTTTTCAGTTTTCTTGAAATCCGTGAACTTTTCAAATCCATGTACGTTTTTCAATCTGTGATCTTTTTTGAACTCATGGGCCTTTTCAAATTCATGAAATGTTTTCAAATTTGTAATGTATTTGGATCCATATTTGTTTTTCATTGTCAACTAGTCATTGTTTTGAACGCTGCACAATGAGGCGATCAAGCCAGGGAAAGGAGGGAGCGAGAGAAGGGAGGAGCGAGCAACCGACTCGCCTG
>NC_057805.1:511644496-511664002 GCF_018294505.1 Triticum aestivum | reverse complement strand
TTGCATGCATCTTAGTTGTCATGGTCGCTCGTTTATCTTGTGCTTTTGTCGAACAAATATGTGATTTGATGAAGTGGCGTGTAGGTATAAGTAGGCTCAACTGCTTTATCTATGGACTCTTTTAGGTAGGTTTTGTGAATGGAGTAAAAGATATGGTAAAGAATTCTGTTGTAAGAAGCGTATGTTCGTTGTGCAATAATTGTACTAAGGTATGACTGATTTTGTGGTGCCAGCTACTTCCTTTGGTGGATGCTTTACCATAATATATTCCATAACTCGTGTCGGTTGTATAATATGTAAAGTAATGGTACATTTTGATGTATTTTTTCACCCCAAATTGATCATAGGTTCTTGAAATGCAGTTGTTAAATGCACTTATTCGTGAACAATTTATGTAGATCAAATATTTCTAGAAACATATTTTTTTTCCTAAATACTTTGTATCTTTCTTTGATTGAGACATCCTCAAAACCGACGGGTGCGATAACGCATGCCTCTATGGTCTACCATGTCCTTAGGCCTACAATTCATAGACATGGATGGCCTGTATGCCATAGATGCAAGGGGCGTTCATTTTTTTTATAGGCAACTCGGTGTCTACAGACAGGGTGGCGCTGCCCCCTCCTCCTCCGGGCAACTTGGTGTCTACAAATGCAAGGGGTGTTACTTTTTCCTGTGCCGGGTCACATGAGAATTGAATCTTTCAATAAATTTAGCATAGTAACATGTCTCATTTATTGAAGATTGGTTCGGATAAGTTAGAACATTACTACTCCAAACGGCATCGTAAGCAGTGGATATCATTCATTGACCCCGTCGCAAGTGGCTAAACCAAATTTGAAGTATTCATATACCACACTATTCAAATGCGACAAAAATACATCTGTAATGACTGTATACCACTCGTCCTCTATCCATGATGCCTGATGTAGATAGCACGTGTGACCTGTCACCCGTCAAATTTTGTCGCTAGCAAGTTCCTCGGCGTTGAAACTGAACGTCCACGCCTCAGAACAAATACATTATCTGTCATCGTATCTTCAAGAAATCAAACCGCTATCTATCAATAAATCTAGATATCTTCTATGAAGATATACAATTTAATTGTCTGCAGTGCGCTCTGAGTTCTATATAAACGGGAAGTGAGGCCATTTCAATCCATCCCAAACTCCTCCACAACCATAGGAGTGTGCCATGGTTTCTCAAGTCCCAACTAGGAAGCAATTCTAGCAACACCAACTTGAACTAGGTTAGAGGGTAATCGAAGCAAGAAAGCCACCATATTCACTCTAAGGAAGGATTGCCCTATACTGCGTCACCCAACTCCAACTATAGTCAAATCCCAACTACTCTTCTTCCACCCTTTCTTTCCCAAAACTTCTACTCATCCACCCCCTCCATTCCGCCGGTCCCCCAAATCCCAAACCAAAGAAAACAAAATGGGCAATGGCATCTCAAAAAACACATGCTTCTCTGGCGAAACCTATGCGCCAGCTGTCTCATCGGACCCAGTACCCGGCGACATCCATGGACACTCCTTCAAGTATGTGCCAATGGCCGTCGCCTTCGACAAGTCCCCAATGGCTAATGTGCTCTCATCAAAAACACCCCTCTTCTCTTTATTCGGAGCGGCCATCAATGCCAACCAAGCGACATCATCATCAATACCGTCGTTCCGCCTGCTTAATGAGTTGATGGTGCCGCAATCATCTGTGTGCACCGTTAAGAGCTCGTGCTCCTCCGCCGCTGCACCAGTCCAGGCCCAACCAACTAGGTTGTCCTTTTCTGGCCACTTCTTGGACTCATCCGGCACCGTATCCCCTATCTCCAACCAGCTGTCAAGGCGGCCCTTCATGTCAGGTATGCTAGACCACTCCTTCTCATCGTCCTCCCCCTTTGTTAGTCACCGGGACAGTGTTTCTCATCTGATGGTTGAACACGGTGCCATAGGCTCTCAGTGTTGCAATGAGCAACCTCTCAAAAAATCCTTAGCCACAGTCGGCTCCAGGCTCGATTTCAGTGTGCCACGCAACAACCTCCTATCAAAGGGTCCTACTGAGGTGTCAAATATGGATTCCTTTGGTGATGGGGGTCACCGCTCGCCACCGATCGATAATGTGCAGTGGGCTCAAGGCATGGCCGGCGAGGACCGGTTCCAGGTGGCGGTCTCAGAGGAGCGTGGGTGGGTGTTCGTGGGGATTTATGATGGCTTCTTCGGTCCCGATGCGACCGACTACCTCTTTGCGAACCTCCACGTCGCTGTGCACCACGCACTCAAGGGTGTGCTCTCGGACAACATCCAGTGCAATGAGCCGACAACCAATTCTGGTAATCTCTTTTCCCTAAATGGAGGCAATCATAGCCCGGAATTTGAACGTAAGCCGGCGAAGAGGGGTCGGACAGAACATCCGGAGAAGAACAATTCTGCCATGTCTGGGGGCAGCCCAACGATGCACCAGAGAGTCCTTGGGGCACTGGCTTGGGCGCTGAGGGAGACGGAGGAGGCATTTTTCAAGGCAGCAGAGGAGGGTGCGGCCGACAACCCGGAGATTGGGCTGATGGGGTCATGCGTACTAGTGATGCTGATGAAGGGCGAGAACGTGTATGTGATGAATGTCGGGAACAGTCGTGCCGTGTTGGCGAGAAGGCCGGAGCCCAATCTTGATAACATCCTCGGCAAGGCGACAGAGAAGGATCTGCAGCAGTTGAAGGCCGAGATCATGGATGGCCTACAGTCCGTGCAGCTCAACGCTGAACACAGTACCTCCGTTGAGGAGGTATGTACACACTCTCTTAATTAGATCATCGTTAATGTGATGCATTTATTTGTGTTTTGACCATTACTAACTTGTGCTTGTTGGAATCTGTGCGATACAGGAGGTAAAGAGGATCAAGGCCGAACATATTGATCGCAACGCCATCATCCACGGCAGAGTGAAGGGGAAACTCAACATCACCAGAGCATTCGGGGCTGGCTACCTGAAGGAGGTACACACCAATCAACAACAGTGTCTCTTTTCTACTCCAGCATGCATGTTCAAGCACATCTCTGAGTGTAATGTTTCTTCTAGACTATTATGATGCCACTATGAAATTGCTAAATTATATACTCTGTGATGCATAGGAAAAGTGCACTTATTCTGAACAACATGCTATCAGTCTAGCATTCAAGGACTAGAAGTCTGTGTTTCCAATTAATTCCATGAGATAAGTTGTTCACCTCATGAGTAGGCCCTTTAATTCATTCATATACTTGATTAGTGGTAGTCCAACATTAGCTCAACAATAGTGTTGTTCCTGCCATGCATGTTGATGAAGAACCTAAAAACTGTGAATGTGACTTGCAATTCATGCATCACATCATGCAAATATGAAATCCATTGAAACCGTGAGCAACATAGTTTGCTGCATGTTCCTTGCATATGCTAATATATGGAGAGTCATCAAAGTATCCTGAAATGTCAATCTGCACACCTGATAATTCAAAGGATGCTCATCTTTTACTTGGCAGCCAAAGTGGAACAGTATGTTGTTAGCGTGCTTCAAGATTGATTACATCGGCAAGGACCCCTACATCAATTGCATCCCATCACTGCACCACCACCGTATCGGTCCAAACGACAAGTTCCTGGTGTTGTCGTCCGATGGGCTCTATCAGTATTTCACCAACAAAGAGGTGGTTGATGAGGTAGAGATGTTCACAGCTGCGTATCCCAAGGGCAATCCTGCTGAGCATCTCATCCGAGAAGTGTTACTTCGGGCTGCAAGGAAGGCCGGTGAGCAACACCTCTATACGTCGCACACAAACCAGTTTTCTGAAATTGTTCGTAACTTCGCATGCCTATTGATTTTCAGGTATGGACTACCATGAACTGCTCAACATATCCTATGACGAAAGGAGGAGGTACCATGATGACGTTTCCATCATCGTGATCTCATTCAAAGCACATGCACCATGAACAACAACCTTGTTAGGTCTTTGTTTTCCTTCTCTTGAGAATAATGTTCCTTTATCGCCGAAAGCCCGAAACTGATATGCATAGTTCTAGTAGTATGCTTATGTAATAAGGTTTCCCGGCAATGGTGATGGAAAGAATAGGCGAAACTATATAAGCTCAATAAGAATGTTATGTTTGTTCCTTTGCCTATACATGACCGAGATTGCTACATTCCAGTACTAGAAGCCGACACATGCTTCTCTGCGCCTTCAGTTTTACCAAATTAAAACTTCTCACAAAAATCTTTATCAGGCACTAAAAAAAATTACACTCCAAGCACATAATGCAGTTCACATTCAGTTTTCCTTTCATAGACTATGCATACTGATTTTGGCGGGAGAAACATAGCCTAAACATTTAGTATATACATATATTGGTACAAAAGCCTCCTCACCTTTGGAAATCCAATTCGGCTCTTGGTCCTATGACTCATATTCATGTACTCCCTCCGTTCCAAATTACTCGTCGTGGTTAGTAATTTGGAACGGAGGGAGTAGATGAAAAAACAAAGTTTCTGACACCATGTCACCAGTTGGCCATATCCAGAACTCTGTATTCACCATTTCCATGTTGTTCCAGTAAGGAAAAGCAACAATAACGATTATGTGGATTGGGAGAAGACATATAAGGGCTCAAAAAAGAAGATAAAAAAATTGATATCCATTCCACAAACCAAAGAAAAACATTGTATGCTATACATCAACCAGACATTTTTAATAAGCTTAGTCAGCATACTTTAGCTGCAACCTCATTAATGGCCGGCACAACCTGCACCATTTTCTTTTCTCATAGAGCAATACATTAAGATAGGGCATTCAGGTTTCTACTGATGGCATGCATCCTATTACGATGTATAAATGCAGAGAAATTTGCTTGTAGAATAAAAGGAAACAAGAACAAGGAGACCTGCAAGAAGGGCAAGAATACCGTGCGATGAAATCAAACGGAAGGGACGTAATAACAGAACGGAAATGACAAATCTTACGGTCTTTTATGGCAACTTTAGTTGACGCGAGGATGGCAAATTTAGTTGACAAGCACGGTAATTTTCTGGCAAAAAACAAACTAAGGGTGGAATTGCCAGGCTTACCAACTAAACTTGCCATCCCTCGCATATATAAATTGAAAAGAAAAACGTTCAATTTGCCATTGGCAAATCCCAAACGTTCAGGACTTACCAGCGTCTTAATAAAAAGAGGCAAATTAAACAAGCAATGTTCATCATGAAAACCTCACCTGAGTTGCCTCCATGTGGCATAATAATGCCCAGAAAGCATGTGTCATCTGTTCCCACCACTATGCCCACCTTGGTTACCGGCACTTTTTACTTACCCAAAAGAAATTCTTCTGCTAGGCATCAAAAGGTGTAAATGGAATACTATAAACCGCATACAACTTAAAACAGGTTCCCACTTCCATGGTAAGAAATAAACATCGCTGCCTTTAATTTGTGCCCCCCGTTCCTAAATATAAGTCTTTTTAGAGATTCCACTACAAACTACATACGGATGTATATAGACATATTTTAGAGTGTAGGTTCACTCATTTTGCTCCGTATGTAGTCCATAGTGGAATCTCTAGAAAGACTTATATTTAGAAACGGAGGAAGTACATCACAACATCAGGGTGCATATACAGCTAGCTGTTCTGCTTTGTACACAGCAAAAGGACTGTCAGTCATACCGCATAATTAGGAGGGCTAATCATCGCGAACTAAAGTTATGATGACTGTTGGATCCCTGCTAACATTCTACCTATCTATCAACTCTGTAAACTTGCAACTTATCATCGCTCAGGCACCCAAGGTACCCACCTCCCGCTCGACTTCCCGCATACCTTAGGTCGAGGATTGGCTGGCGGTGGGGTATCAGGCCAGAATGGACCCCAAGGGAAGGTAGTCGCCAGGTAAGGACCCCGCGGTGTGACTCGTCCCCGTAGGCGAAGAGATGTTCGTCGTTCCCGCAAGGTACGATTGCCGATTTGCACATGCGCACTTCGCTTACGTTGGAGTGGCATGTGCTGCCCTCGGCGAAGGATGCATTGCCTGTCCTCCTGATGACGGTGTGCTGCCCCAGTTTTCCTGCACCAGATTGTGTCGGCGTCTGTGATAGGTACGCTTGAGATGGAGCAGCGGCGTCTCCTGATGAGTAATCGGCCTTGGGCCGGTAGGAGGCCACCAACAGATCGCTCGATGGAGGGGCACAAGCAAGAGAGAAGCAGACTCGTTGGTTATCATCCTCTAGTAGTAGCTTTGGACTGAGAAAAACCAACGGCAACATACATGAGAACCAAAACCGATTCACGGATCGGCAAAGTTGCAAAGGCAGTTCTAGGCGAACACCAATCGACATCAGTAATGACAAGAAGCACATAGTATTGATGCTTTTGAGCATCCCTGTGTCACATACCTGCTTTGATTGCCATCAGCATCCCACATGCAAGGCCCTATGGCAGAAGCTGAAAGAACCTTTCTGGAACCACTGTTATCAGTGACAGAGTGTAGTGTATGGACCAGATGTTTAGATAGCCCAGCCATGGAATGCAAGGGTCTTGAATGCTGACGAGTATCAAATACCAAAACCCTGCCATCCTGCAGAACACAACAAGGACATTCATGTAAATCTTGCAAAGGGTATCAAAATTCAATATGCTTAAGATCAGGATATGCTGAACCTGCAAGCCAGCATAAATGCGATGTGAATCAGAGTCATGTGCTGAACATGACCAAGCAGGAAGCTGCAAGGTAGTGTGATAGAGCATTAGGTCATGATGTCATTGTCTGAACCTAATTTGCCCATTCAAAATAGAAAACATGTGTTGCAGATTTGGAAGGTCAGATAATTACCGGTAAATTACATTCAAGAACAACACTGTTGGTCGTCATGCTGGATTCAAATATAACGATTAGTGTTCAAAAGAAATAATGATAAAACTAACTTAGAGGCGACAGTAAAACAGAAGAACCACCATTTGTCATAAAAAAAATTCAAGACAAACCTAAAGAGTGAGAGCCTTCTGCCTAGTGATGCAAAAAGAGCAGAGCCACCAGGCAAGATACATATGTCCTTGACAACTTTAGTATCAGGAGGAAGCTGTATTGTATGTGCTTCATGGCTGGATAGCATGCTAATCTGTTGACATTGAAAAATCACAATAAGGTGTTTCAAAATTTTAATGGTGATATCCATTAATTTCGGGAGAAAAACAAGATCTAAATATACCTTTCTAAGAACATGTTCTCCACCCACACCAGGTGCCTTCCCAGAAGCAAGTATTATTTGGTTAGATGCATCTATGCCCATGACTCGAGCACCATCAAAAGATAATTCCTTCTGTATAGCATGGTAAAGAAATTAGAAGGATGGCTAGATTAAATTTGGAAAGAGATAAATCCAGCCAGAATCCAACTGCAAAATTGGT
Source organism: Triticum aestivum (assembly GCF_018294505.1). NCBI lineage: Eukaryota > Viridiplantae > Streptophyta > Magnoliopsida > Poales > Poaceae > Triticum > Triticum aestivum. The sequence goes on along the minus strand of NC_057805.1, from coordinate 511,656,584 downwards.
GGAAGAAATATGTAGGCAATGCACAGCGGTTTCAAACAAACAGATAATCCACGAGAATTAGCAGTCCAAATTATGAAGGTCTTTCGATACTAGCTAAGCATTTGGTGCCACTTTGCTTTAATATATTTCAATTATTCACAATAGGTACATATGGGGTGGGACAAAACTGGAGTATCCTGTACTGGGTGATAGATCACCTGATCAGGCGTGATGGTTCTAAGCCATAAAAAAATTAGACAGCCATCAGTTCCACCAAGTTCTTTTTCGCGGGGTTGAGGTGGGATCAAGTTCCTATGTGCAGATCACACATTTTCATGACCAAGTGAAAACTGTTCTAAGATCTGACAATCAACACAACCAACAGTTTCAGCTTCCTTAATCACAAAAAATAAGATGGGTACATATTATGAGTCTTAATATTCTGTTCAACCTCCTAAACCATAACATGCAAACAAAACAAGGTTTATATGTGTTATTTGAAACAAAATAATCATAGTTGACAAAACATTTTTCAATTTACATATCTAACAGAAGAAGCTGGGCCAGAATCATGAATTCCCTGCCCAACCCAATTTCTACTTCGATGTTGCTTTTACTAAAACTAAAATGACCATATGTTTCAGATCAGACAAGAATACCAGACATCCATCATCAGTAAAACATGTAGTACATAGTATAGGCTGAATGTTTGCAGCTGAAAATAGCACTTTGTAACAAATATTTACCAGTAAAACAAAACGGCAACTGTTGCCAGAAGCTGAGGCTGCACTGGCTGAGGCTGATGGTTCCAGATATGTTCTTCCATCTGAGTGCTCTGCTATTTTCTACAAAGCAGAGGAAGAAGATTTGGCATATACACTCATGTGGTGTCATTAATCATTGAAAAATTCAAATGGTATTACCTGTCTTTTTGAGACACCAACATCTGCTGACCTGTGATTCTGCAAGGCACACACATAAGAAAATGAAAGCATAAGTTTCTCACAAGTCTGACAACTATTGATCATTGCTACATAAATTTTCTGATGCAGAAACAATCGATGAATAAAGCAACATAAGAGATGTATTAGTTCAATATAAAGAACCTCTGATACCTTCTTTGTATATTACTACAGTACCTGAATAACAGGTGCAAACATACTATCTAGTGACACAATGCACTTGACACAATTTTCATCATTTAGAATTTGGGCACTGCAATAAGCAGCAAAGATTGCTACAACCTATAGCATACCTTCTCAGAAATTATCTCGTCAAGCAGCTTCCCTTGTTTCAGGACCTTAAGACAAGAAAAAAAAATTATGTTAGCAGGAACTTACTAATACAAACTAGAAAGAGAACAGCATTTTGCACATGGTGAGTAACTAAAGAAGCTCGCAGATAGCATAAGGAAATTGCTTACCACTTCCTCAAGGGATTCGAGCTTTTGCCTGCAAAACCGTAATTGCTGCAGACAAGCAACGATGTTCAGATCGCGGCCAAAACAAAATATACAGACAAAGTGGAGAAACAAACCCAACCTTCTCAAGATCATTATTTGGAACAGCAACCTCCGGTGCATAGATGTTGATAATGTCCTTATGTTTAAACCTTCTTCCACATTGAGGGCACTAGCAGACAACACATTGGACAGTGTGATTGGCTGATTGCGCAGAAGGATATGTATGCACACGCTGTTATTCCAAACGAAAAAACCATCGGCACACGTACCGTAGCACTAGCGTTACCACGCTGCGTTAACCACCTCTCCAGGCAAGATCTGCCGTAGACATGCCCACAAGGAATGCAACTACAGCATAAGGTTATCACCTAAGTTAGCCATTTTACACACTGTATCCATAGACCAACCAAAATAAAATCACAGCCCCTGTTCTTGTGACAGCTACTAACTACCTAGCAGACGCAGACCAGGCAAGAATCAGCAAGCGATTCGGCCTCACCTGATGCGATGCTCGCCTTCGGAGGTCCAGGGCTCCATACACACGGGGCAAGAGGGGGCGTTGGCCGCCCTCTCCGCCGCCGCGCCGCCGGGAACCCTAGCTTGCACGGCCGGCCCGCATCCCTCCGCGACGCTCTCCTCCTGCTCCTCCTCCTCCCCCTCATCCGATCTTTCGCCGTCCTCTACGTCCGTTCCCTCCTCCGGCTCCTCCCCCGACGACGACGACGAGGAATCCGATCCTCCCCCATCTTCCCCGTCCTCCCCTTCGCTGTAGCTGACCTCGAAATCGAGGTCCTCGTCCTCCAGGATCAGCACCGGAGGAGTCGCCCGCCTGCCCCGGGGGCGCGGCGGCATGGCGACGGCGGCGGCGGCGGCGGAGGAGGAGAAAGGCGAGGGCAAGAGCGGTTTAAAGTTGAACGGGATTTTTCGTTTCTTTTTTCGATTTCGACGACAGTAGGGAAAAAAAAGGGGTCTTGATACCATCCATCGCACCGTCCATCGTACATCGGACGGTTACTTTTGTTTACTCCTTCTATTTACTTTCTTCTCCAGCAAACAGAAGTATGAGTTCAGCTAGTACGCATGGGACAAATGGATTTTGTGCGGACAAAAGCATATGATAGAGTTGAATGGGTTCCATCAACAAATGAGATAAGGTTAGGGTTTCGGATATGATCATGGAGTGTGTTTATTCTGTCACACATAGAATCCGGTTAAATGATACAGAGACAGATGGATTCATACCCATCAGGGGATTGAGACAGAAAGACTTATTATCCCCTTACATATTTCTTCTTTGTTTTGAAGGTCTATCTAGCTTGTTGGCTCAGGAGGAGGAGACGGGTGGTATTGAGGCCAACTCCAACGCAGGCACCCAAATCGTCCAGGTATGTCCGTTTTGGCCCAAACAGACAGACGAGTCGGCCGAACGCGCGACCCCCATTAGCAAAATACGTCTATTTCTGATCCGGCTCGCCCCATCCTAGGCGCAAAATTGCTTTGGCTTTGCGGTCAAACGGGCACAGAACATACGCCCACGCGACCTCTTGTCGTCCATCTCGGGCCTGCGTGTCGACCGTCCAACTATCTCCAAGCTACCGCAGTCAATGCACACGTATGGGCGGACCCGCCGGTCAGGCAGCCAGATGGCCCCGGCCACGTCCTTTTTTATGGCGAAGCCGTGGACTTCCACTTCCCCACCATCTCCATTGCCCCCTCCCTCCCAGACATCAAACCCTAGCATAGCGCTGCCGGCCATGGGGTTCTGGAAGTGGTATCCCGGCAAGAAGACCAAGCACGACCACGAGGCGGGGGCGTCGTCCGCCTCGTCTGGAAGCGCGGCCAGCCACTCCACCCCGCTGGCATCCTTCTCCATTTACCCTCCTGGCGGTCGCGCTACACTTTCGGCCCTACATCAAGGTCGCCATTTGCCGCTGGTACTGGGAGACTGGCACCCCGCTGCCGTGGTCAGATGCCCACCTCTAGGAGATCGCCCGTTGTCGCGCCCGGATTCCGCGCTAGTACTTCCCTGATCGCAGGTACGACGTTGACTCGCCCCTCTGGGACACATGGTTCCAAGACGAGCACGACATGCGTCAGCAAATTTTTTTGCCGGTTGTGCTCGTGGCCCGCCCCGTGAGTCCCAGAGTGTGCCTCGTGTGCGCGCACCAAGCCCGTCCAGAGCGCGCGCCTGCACGCGGGTGCGCGGCCTGACGCCTAAGGCCTCTCCCTCCCCGTCGTCACCACCCCCAGAACTTCCCATCGTGACGGCCGAGGAGGAGGATCGGCTGGTGCAGGCCGTCATGGAGGACTCCGAGCGGGAATATAGGCGCCGCCAGGAGGAGGAATGGGAGGGGCTGCAGGAGATGTTGGAGCTGTCGGCCGCCGGAGATGGCTACGTGCCAGAGCTGGACGTCAATCAGGAGATGAAGATGGAGGTGAAGGAGGAGGCCACAAAGGAGAGTGCATGGGTGACGTGGTGACCACCACCGCCACCGCCACCCCCATCGCCGCCGTAGCCTGCACAACACTCACCCGCCCCATTCTAGCACTAGTAGAAAACAGGGCTTTGGTCACAGGGCAGTATTCACATTAGTCCCGGTTCAGTCACGAACCGGGACTAATGTGAGCATTCGTCCTGGTTCGTGCGGTTAAGGCATTAGTCCCGGTTCACCTGGGCCATTTAGTCCCGGTTGGTGCCACGAATCGGGACTAAAGGGTGCGATGCCCATTAGTCCCGGTTGGTGGCACCAACCGGTACTAATGGGCTTTAAGGCATTAGTACCGGTTCATGGCACAAACCGGTACTAAAGGTCCCATTTTCAAACTCTACCCCCCCTGTGGACCGCCTTTTCAGTTTTAGAAAAAACACAAGAAAATGATGGAAAATTCGAAAAAATAAAATAAAATAAATTTCCCATGTGATATGTGGTCTAGTTGTTGGGAAAATTAACAAATATGAATTTCGACTTTATTTGCAAAATCTCTCTGGAATTTGTAAAATGGGCATAACTTTTGCATACGAACTCGGATGAAAAAGTTTTTTATATGAAAAATCATCTACTCGAAAAGTTACATCCGAGTTTACTTGGGGGAACCCCGTTAAACATTTTCAAAATCCTCAAAAACCTAACAGAAAAAAAGTTACGGGGCTTTTAAGATCTAGAGTGGAAAAAATCGAATTTTTTTCAAACTGTGGTCAAACTGTGGTCAAACAATGGTCAAACTAATTATTCTAGAATATTAGTGTTACTAAATTATTATTTCAGTTATTTTGAATTTTGGTCAAATCTGGTCAAACAATGGTCAAACAATGGTCAAACTAATTATTGTACAATATTAGTGTTACTAAATTATTATTTCAATTATTTTGAATTTTGGTCAAATCTGGTCAAACTATGGTCAAACTATGGTCAAACTAATTATTCAAGAAATATTAGTGTTACTAAATAATTATTGTTTTTTAAAAACAATAGTTTAAAACTCAAACAGTGAAATGTGTCACTTCATGCTCAAGCAAAATTCCTGAGGGTTAATAGGATTGACATCTTACTATTGTCAGGAAAACAACAAGTGCAGAGTTGGAAACGAGGGAGAATAGAACCCGGAAGTTAAGCGTGCTCAGGCTGGGGGAGTGGGAGGATGGGTGACCGTTTGGGAAGTTAGATGATTTGGAATGATGAGGGGTGATTAGAGATTACAGAATAAATTGAGCAGTGATGAGGGGTGATGATTAGAGATTAGAGGTTAAAATAATTCAGAAATTTGAAAATAAAAAAATTCAAATTTTTTTTTCAAAAAAAATCATAAAATTTCCTTTAGTCCCGGTTGGTGTTACCAACCAGGACTAAAGGTCTCCACGTGGCCGCGGCCTTTAGTCCCGGTTCGTGTAAGAACCGGGACTAAAGGGGAGAGGCATTAGTAACGACCCTTTAGTCCCGGTTCAAAAACCGGGACTAAAGGGCCTTACCAACCGGGACAAAAGCCCCCTTTTTCTACTAGTGTAGGGGCCGCCGCCTCAGCTCTGGACGCCCCCACCCTACATCGACCTGACTAGCAACGACGAGGACAGTGATGCCTGAAGACAGCGATGGCATCGGCGGCGCGGGGTGGCGGCCAAACTACCTTTTATGTTTTTTTATTTCAACCTAAGTACTATGTGTGGGACGTGACTATGGTGGACAGTTTAATTAAGTTTGTTATATATCTATGTTTTAAGCTATTTTGCAATGCCTTTTTAAAAATTTACAATGCCTTTTTGGGTGTTTTTTTCTATGTCCAACACGTACAATGTTTGGGATGCGACCGCACGTTGGGTGCACTGACCCACGGACGCCCCAAACCGAACATGGGCGTCCATTTTGCCGCCCCAAACAAATGAAATTCGGATCGAACGGACGTCTGTTTGGGATCTTGCATTGGAGTTGCCCTGAGGGTATTCGGGTTTGCAGGAATGCACCATCTATTTCTCGTCTTCTTTTTGCAGACACTCCTTGATATTGATGAGAGCTAACACCCAGAATGCAAACACCCTCAAGAGAATACTGGATACATACTGTGATAGTTCAGGACAGCGTGTAAGTACAGCAAAATCTAGTATTTTTTCCAATCCTAATACAGGTGTCACGGTTAGGGAAGATGTTTGTAGGGACCTTGATATAATGACAAAAACTTTATTAGATAAATATTTAGGCCTACCGACTGTTGTCGTAGTGGATAGGAGTGATTGCTTCCAACACCTAATTGACAGAATTTGCCAGAGGCTCAAGGGTTGGAAGGAGAAAAGGTTATCAATGCAAGGAAAGGAAATTTTTATTGAAATCCGTTGCACAAGCAATTCCCTCCTATGCAATGTCAATATTTAGGCTACCAAAAGGTATTTGCAAATCAATTACTGATTAATTATCAGGATTTTGGTGGGGAGACGGAGAAGATAAGAAAAAATGCATTGATTTGCATGGTGGAAAATGTGTGTACCAAAGAGGAAGGGAGGAATGGGGTTTCGAGACCTTCACAGTTTTAATCTTGCTATGTTAGCAAAGCAGTGTTGGCGGCTTCTCCAGAATCCTGATTCCTTGTGTGCTCGAGTTCTAAGTGCAAAGTATTATCCAAATGGTGATATTTTAAAAGCTGGACCTAAGAAAGGGTCCTCATTTACTTGGCAAAGTATAGTCGCTGGAATTCAGACTTTGAAAAGAGGTTGTATATGGCGAGTTGGTTCAGGATTGCAAATAAAAATTTGGGAAGATCCATGGATCCCATCTAGCGAAACAAGGAGAGTCATTACACCAAGAGGAGGAACTGTGTTAACATTGGTACATGATTTGATTGACCCTCATACGGGTCAATGGGATTTGGATCTCATTCTATCTTCTCACCGGTGGATGTCGCCAGAATTGTGCAGATTCCCCTTCGGATTGAGGCTGTGGAAGATTATGTTGCATGGAAATATACAAGATCGGGAACTTTCTCGGTCCGATTGGCGTATCATGCGAAGTTCAATCATCAATTTGGGCGCCAAATGGACAGATCAGATGGCCAGGGCAGTGTGCACATAAATCCGATCTGGAAGGAATTGTGGCAACTTCGTATCCCAGGGAAAGTTAAACATTTTGGATGGAAGGTACTAAAGCGTGTATTGCCATGCCTAGGTGTCATGGCTGGACGACACATCCTGGTTCTTTCACAATGCCCAATATGTAAAGTTGGGTTTGATGATATACAACATGTCATCTTTAATTGTTCAAGAGCAAAGGAGGTATGTATAACAACAACAACAATTCCAAACAAGTTGGGGTAGGCTAGAGGTGAAACCCTTAAAGATCTCGCGTGTTCGAAAAGCACGAACAAAATTTGAAAACATCAACAATCTTTTGAAAAATTTCAAACAAAAAATAAATAAATAAGAGAACAAAAGGGGAAAAACAAATAGAAAAATAAAAAAAGAAAAAGAAAAGAAAAAACGGCCTCAGAACTTCCAAAAGCAGACGGGATTCTTCTGAAACCTTCCCAAAATCGAGCAGCTTGCGAGCACGCGTAACGCGATTAATGGGCCGGCCTACTGCGAGCGCGTATAGGCGATCGAACGTTTAACGCTTACAGCGGGCGATACCCAAGTGGGAAATTCCTATTTGCCGCTCGCTGCGGCAAGTCGACGCGACACACAGGGGGATGGACAAGCGTTCGGATGGGCCGGCCCGTTCATACGTTTGTGCGAATCCGGTTTTGGGAATCTTCTAGGTGGTTCCCAGCTGGTTTTTTTTCTTCTGATTTTGGGAACCTTCTAGGAGGTTTCTAAACCGGTTTTTCTATTTCCCTTTTTTCCCCTTTTTGTTTCTTTCCTTTTTCTATTTCTTATCTTTTTCGTTTAAAATTTTTCTTTTCTTTTCTTTTCTTTTCTTTTTCTGTTTTCTTTTCTTTTCTTTGCTCTTTTGTTTTTTGTTTTTTCATGTTTCTTTTGTTAGAATTTCAAATATTTATTCAGAATTGTATCACTTGGTCCTGTTTCAAAATTTGCTCTCAATTTCAAAAAAATGTTCAGGAATTTCATAAAATGTCCCTTTTTCAAATTTTGTTAACAATTTAAAAAACATGTTTCGAAAAGTCTGTCAGGAATTTTGACAAATGTTCTTGTTTTAAATTTTGTTCACAATTTCAAAAAATGTTCATCTTTTAGAAAATGTTCAGTAAATTCAAAAAATGTTCTCGTTTTCGATATTTGTCATGTTCTCGTTTTCAATTTTTTTGTCATGTTCATGTTTTTGAAAAAACATAAGTGGCTTTAGACAGATCCAAACCATGGATTGCACACAACGCTTGGCACGACTTATCCGCACAGTCTTCCAAAGGGTAACAGAGGTATTCGACATCTGCACATAATGCGCATAATGCACATAATGCACAGCAAAGACAACAACCAGTTAGCTACTATACATAGTGCACTAGATACTTTTTATTTGTTGGAACATGAAAATATATGAGTACAATAATAAAAGGATTATTTGCGACAGGAAATAAAATACCTTTGCTGCACTTTGCTGCTGCTGCTTGACAAGACCAAAAACTGGTGCACATGACCAGTAGAGCTACCAAACACATAGCCTTCTTGTTGTTGCTGATAAACGCCATCATCAGTTAGCCTTCTTTTTCTTCCTTGTTGTTCTATCTTATATACCACCACGTACAACGATGTTCTTTTTCTATGCGTTTATTTAGATGCGTGTGACCTTTTCTTTCATGGATTTTCTTCCCATTCATGTGTACTATATATAATATAATGCATAATTAAATCGTAGTATTATGTATACGCATTATTACTTACCAAAACCTTCCTTTTGTTATATATATCGATAGGATTTTTTTCTAGATTTTGATATCCTTCATATTAATTCATACCTAAACAAGAATCACACCATTACCTCGCAAAAAAAGGAATCATATCAAATCTTTGGATGTATCTATACATAGCCTGTTGCCAAGGTTCATGAAATTCTTTAGTTAGAATTAAATTTTATTCATAACTTATGTTCCTTTCGTATGATATTTTGTGAATACTGCATTACAATTACTGCAAAAATAGCATTTGCAGCAGGTTCATTAGCCACAGTTGATCAAAGATTGAAAGGAATCGGATGAAATAACTAGTTAAGGGGGTACCCTTGCAAAGGTCACCCCAAACTCCTCTAGCTGTGCACCAATTGTCGCAACCAGATAGTTTTGGTGAGATTTTTCCCATGGCAGGGGATGGGAGGGCTGATAGTACATGTTTTTTTTTTCTAAACCTATATTTTCAAAATGAAGTCGTCCAAATTGCGAACCTTTCTCAGGTTTGTGTTCATCTTCTCAAGATGTTTGAAACTAGATACCATGTTGATAGGTTTTGATGAACTTTTTTTTTTTGTTATAACTTGTGCTCCCTACTGTAGTGCATTTATGTTCCCTAGCGTAGTGCACTTGTGCTCCCTTCTTTTGCATTGTGCTCCTAGTGTAGTTTGCCCATGCTCCCTTCTGTAATGCAATTGTGCTCCCCTACGTAGTGCCCCCTGTGCTCTTTGCTTTAGTGCACTTTGGCTCCCCACATAGTGTACTCTGTGCTCCCCTTTATGTAGTGCGACACCGGAGGGCTACAATGCACGCTACAATTGCTTATTCGAAAATGAATCCTGAACAGTTCTTTCCTTCATGGATTCTTATCTGTTAGGTTCCAGTAGTTTTCGTGGTCTCCTTCTGTTGCAATTATATAATAACGAGAAAATCAGAGATAAAATATGCAAGAACTGATTGAATAAACATGATATTTGAGCAATTTATCCTGTAAAATTATTATTAAAACTGAACGTACCACCCCCTAATGATCTCGACGGCCGCCACCTCGCGCCATGAGAGTCGCCTCCTCTCTTCTCCTTTCCTCCCCAATCTGTCACCTCTCCCTCTAATTTTCTGGGCCCAAAGGTTATCCTGATCTATAAAGGTTATCCACCTTTCTCCTCTTCCAGCTTTGTAAACCCGTTCGCATTCTCTATCTACCTATATAGAGGCGGTGTAGTTTGTTCTCTAAGCCGACGGTTATCATGTCTCTAGATACGAATATTCACTAGAGGTTGGAAATCTCTTTCCTACAACCATGGTGTTGATAACTAGGATATCAGTGTTTTGAACTAGGTTCTGATATCAGGAAAATCCTCCAATCGAAATCCTAGAATGGATGAAATCCATATTTATATGAATAGTAGATATATTATGAGATCCTATCTAACTGCATTTCTGAATCGAGTTTACTTAGAGTTCAACGACATTTTCTCATGCAACAGTTCTGATTCGCTTGTGCCGTGTAGCCAATTATATGAAGAATCGTTTTAGCTCGGAAGTTTCAAAAGAAATCGCATGGAAAGACCTAACATTGTCCAAAAGCTTGTGCAGGAGGCTCTGGACGTAAGTACTTGATTCATGTCCGAGTCAGCCTAGGGTCCGGAAGCGCGCACGTGATTCATGTCCGAGTCAGCCTAGGGTTTTATACTTTTCGATGGGATTCAGAGTCCTTTTTCCTGTACGAAAAGTCCAGCGGCCTCATATATCAATTGGACTTACAACCAATTGAACAACACACAATCATCAAACACATATACTAGTTTGTTCATCTCATTTTACCTCTCCCTCATTCTTCATAGTTCATCGTGTTGGAGAACAGAGATCAGTAGACTCTAGGGGAGGATGGGCCGACCTAGGACAACTTATCGACGCCACACACCCTGACGGGGTTCTTCCTGTGCGTGAGGGGTTTTGGGGTCCTCAAAAGTCCTTTGACTTGCAATGCATACCGCGCTACCGGCGATGTTCCGCTGGCAATGTGTCTCGCGTACCGCGCTCGATGTCGTGGGTACATGGTGATGTGATCATGTGCGAGCACACCTTTTGGATGGAGGACTGAAGATCCAGAATCATCATCATCCATAAATATGTTTGACGATAACGAGCCTCTGAAGACCGCAGAGATTAGCACCAACAACATCATCCAACCCAATTTTGATGAACTAAGGAGAAAATCGCCAAGCTTTTGATGAGCACAAGAAAAAGCCGAAGAGGATGATTGCAGGAGTTTCTAGCAAATTTCAAAAAAGGACCGTCGAGGCGTTGAGCACGGGTAATGATATTGCAGGAGTCTCTCAGGTTGGGGACATCAAGTTCCATCCTCTCCTCAATGAACATGTTAAACCCTTTTTGAGTAGAATTTTGTCTCCTAAATAATTGGCTGAAATTTAAAGTTACATTAGTAAGGGTAAAGATCTAGTGTATAATTCGTTCACTGAGAATGAAAAAGCTTCGATGAATATGCCTCACTTATCCAATGGTAATATTGCTACAATCACTAGTGAAAACCACTGGAAAAAATAGCGCGCTATAGCGTCGCTAATAGCACGCTATAGCGTACTGGGAATTGCCTCGCTAAACATATCGGTGTACAACGTCTCGCTAATAGCACGCTATAGTGCGATATAGCGCGCTATTTTTTTCATTGGTGAAAACCCTAACCCACTACTCCGGAGTCGTCTCCTCTTTGATTTCTATGCCACCTGTCAGCCATCCCTCTAAGCCCGACCTTCTCCAGTATCGGCGACCAGACCATGCACCCCCACACGCGAACATATCATGTTTTGGACATGTTCCCACTAGCCACCATGGCCTCCCCATCTCAGGCTCGGGGATTCCCTGCTCCTGCCACTCATCTATACACGAAGGAAACCAACATGCGCTAATCTATTTTCAGCTGCTCGAGAAATAGCAAAATCGGAGTATTTGTGATTTTGTTTAGTACGCATAGTCAATGTCAAAATATTTGCATCGTCATATTTTCTTTTAGTTTAGCTGGAAGTAAGTTGTCTGAATATATAATTTGGACAGATTCGAGGTGGAGGAAGAAGGCGACGATGCGTAGCACTGAGGCCGTCGACAGTAGCTTCAGGGTGAGCGAAGCGAGGCCCGACGACGATGGCAAAGCCTCGGCTAGGAACGAGCCGTAGCTGGCGACGAGACGGCGGAGGCGAGTTAGAAGGTTGGCGGGTGCATGCGCGGGTGAAGGTGATGAAGACATCGAAATTGGAGGTCGGTGGGGCTTAGAGGGATGGCTGACGGCCCGGCAAGCATGGCGATGGG
>NC_057805.1:511642822-511644287 GCF_018294505.1 Triticum aestivum | reverse complement strand
GCTGGCTTGCGACCGCTGGTGGCACCAGGCGACCCAATCGGCGGCAACATGCGATGGAAGGAAGAAAAGAATGTGCGATATGTTCTTCAGGAAGAAGAAGAATGGTTGGAGGAAGAAGACAGAACCTGACCCGTTCGTGTTTATCTAAGGGGTCAGATTGATGTGAAAATTGATTAACCCAATAGGCCCTTTTTCTGTCTGGATCTGTCTAGAGCACATCAAGATATTCTCTAATTATTGTACATCTAAGTAAATTAATATAAAAAATACTTCAACAAAGGATGAATTTTATTACTCAAAATGAAGCATCAACTGGATATAAACACAATAAGCACACACCTGGTCTCTGCATAGTTAGGATGCACACAACCAACACCAACACACACAAAAACGCTGGCAAATAACAGTCATATAAGACCAAAGCTATGCCAAAGCGAGAGAAAAAAAAAACCCAAAACGATCAAACCCACAATCCCAAACTACAACAATCACCATATTCGCACCAATCATCTCATAACACCACAAGAACAACGAGATTCTTCAACATCAACGCCTTCAAGAAGGGAGCATCGCTCCAGCGTTTTCATCCTGAAGGCCAAAATATAGATTCACTAGTACAAAACAGGGCTTTCGTCACAGGGCAATATTCACATTAGTCCCGGTTCAGTCACGAACCAGGACTAATGTGAGCATTGGTCCCGGTTCGTGCGGCTAAGGCATTAGTCCCGGTTCACCTGGGCCCTTTAGTCCCGGTTGGTGCCACGAACCGGGACTAAAGGGTGCGATGCCCATTAGTACCGGTTGGTGGCATCAACCGGGACTAAAGGTTAGTCCTTTAGTCCCGGTTGGTGCCACCAACCGGAACCAAAGGACATGTGCTGCCCGCGTCGCGGCCAAAGTTTAGTCCCACCTCGCTAGTTGAGAGAGCTCGAGAGTGGTTTATAAGCGCTGCTGCGCCCACCCTCTCGAGCTCCTCTCAATTGCAGGCTATCCTAATTTTTGGCCTAATTCTTCTTCTGATGATCGATTCAACCTCTGATCAAAAAGATAGACCTTGGTTCTATTTCATCTCTTCAACAAGTTTAGTAATAAGCATAACGGGAACCTTAGGTGGTTCTCGGAAGAAGATAGCGAAAAAAATTATCCCTAAAGTCGAAACTAAAAGGAACGTATAAACCAATGTTCGGGCCTAACCGTACACTGTGTGCCTGTGGGCCTACTGGGCCACCTGCGGGCCTGAATCCTGGCCCATGGTTGGGTTTCTAGTCGTATTCAGGCCGTGGTGGCCCAGTAGATGGCACTTTTTTTCTTTGTTGCTTTATTTATTTTATTTTGTTTCTACTTACAACAAAATACTTACTGTTGCTATTTTTATTTATTTTATTAAATTTTATTTTTAATTCTTTTTGCTTTTAGGTCACAAAAATTATAAACTTTCTGTTAGTGCCATTAGTTTTCAAATTTG
>NC_057805.1:511511276-511642373 GCF_018294505.1 Triticum aestivum | reverse complement strand
TGTCAAAAAAATAAAATAAAATAAGTTTCCCATGTGATATGTGGTCTAGTTGTTGGGAAAATTAACAAATATGAATTTCGACTTTATTTGCAAAATCTCTCTGGAATTTCTTAAAATGGGCATAACTTTTGCATACAAACTCGGATGAAAAAGTTTTTTATATGAAAAATCATCTACTCGAAAAGTTACATTCGAATTTACTAGTGGGAACCCCGTTAAACATTTTCAAAATCCTCAAAAACCTAACAGAAAAAAAATTACGGGGCTTTCAAGATCTGGAGAGGCAAAAAAATTCAAAAAATTTCAAATTGTGGTCAAACTGTGGTCAAACAATGGTCAAACTAATTATTCTAGAATATTAGTGTTACTAAATAATTATTTCAGTTTTTTTGAATTTTGGTCAAATCTGGTCAAAGTGTGGTCAAACAGTGGTCAAACAATGGTCAAACTAATTATTCCAGAAATATTAGTGTTACTAAATAATTATTGTTTTTTAAAACAATAGTTTCAAACTCAAACAGTGAAATGTGTCACTTCATGCTCAAGCTAAATTCCTGAGGGTTAATAGAATTGACATCTTACTATTGTCAGGAAAACAACAAGTGCAGACTTGGAAACGAGGAAGAATAGAACCCGGAAGTTAAGCGTGCTTAGGCTGGAGTAGTGAGAGGATGGGTGACCGTCCGGGAAGTTAGATGATTTGGAATGATGAGGGGTGATTAGAGATTAGAGGATAAATTGAGCAGTGATGAGGGGTGGTGATTAGAGATTAGAGGTTAAAATAATTTGAAAATCAAATTTTTTTTTAAAAAAAATTCGAAATTTTTTTTTCAAAAAAAAAATATCATAAAATTTTACCAACCGGGACTAAAGGTGGAGCTCCAGGCTGCGTCCACGTGGACGGCCTTTAGTCCCGGTTCGTGTAAGAACCGGGACTAAAGGGGGGAGGCATTAGTAACGACCCTTTAGTCCCGGTTCAAAAACCGGGACTAAAGGCCCTTACCAACCGGGACAAAAGCCCCCTTTTCTACTAGTGATTTTTACCCTGAAGAACTAGTCTGAGCATATTCGAACAATGCCTTCAACAAGGTAATGATGCAAAAACATCACCATTGCCAGGTATAACCAAGTCGGGCCAAAGCTAGGTTTTCACCCCGGAGCTCGAGACCGGGTACTCGATGAGGGGTGGTGATTAGAGATTAGAGGTTAAAATAATTCAAAAATTTGAAAATCAAATTTTTTTAAAAAAAAATCGAATTTTTTTTTTCAAAAAAAAATATCATAAAATTTCCTTTAGTCCCGGTTGGTAACACCAACCGGGACTAAAGGTGGAGCTCCAGGCTGCATCCACGTGGACGGCCTTTAGTCCCGGTTCGTGTAAGAACCGGGACTAAAGGGGGGAGGCATTAGTAACAACCCTTTAGTCCCGGTTCAAAAACCGGGACTAAAGGCCCTTACCAACCGGGACAAAAGCCCCCTTTTCTACTAGTGATTTTTACCCTGAAGAACTAGTCTGAGCATATTCGAACAATGCCTTCAACAAGGTAATGATGCAAAAACATCACCATTGCCAGGTATAACCAAGTCGGGCCAAAGCTAGGTTTTCACCCCGGAGCTCGAGACCGGGTACTCGAGAAGCACCACCAACAAAGTCAATCTTGTGTTGTTGCCACCACTTTTCCAGGATCCTAACAGCTACATGCGCTGGGCTAGAAAACCCAAAAAAAAATCAATGAGATAGGACCATGATGTGCAATACTTTTTTTTTGAAAAGGAGGATGACTCTAGCCTCTGCATATGTGAGATGCATGCAACTACTTTATTAATTATTCACAAAGACCTTACAAAATAATACATCAATATGTCTGAAGCCGCCATCTTGGCAACATCTGTGGCTACTCCTATCCATTGATGAAGAGCTTCAAAAAGTGTTAGCTGAATACCAATACCTCTCACCTATAAGCCTAACATCTAAAGTCGGAGGCCCCAACCAAGCCACACACCAGGCCTGGGCACAAGCCGGTCCGTTGCACTCTCATAGGTTGTCGCCACCGTCTTCCATCGATCCATCTTCAGAGCAAATACTGACGCATAGACCTTGCCAGGCATGCTTTCGACGCCACCATGGCGCCAGAAAACATCTCCTCTCTACGCACAGCTATCATCACACATCCGTCTCCGAGGCCCTACCGGGCCACACCGCCGAGACTCCACGTCGCCGATGCGTCACATGAAACGCCGCTCCACCGCAGATACCCCCCACTGGTCCCTCGAGCCTATGCATACCTCCAAGAATGACTCCCCCAAGAGGGATACGGCAGCACAAGAGGGCCGCCGTCATCTGATTGAACGATCTAGGGTTTCCCCCGAAGGTGGCGTATAGGGGTCTAGAGCTTCTCCACAATGATGCCTTCGGAAAGGGGACGGCACAGAAAACGCCGCCATCGTCGGCCTTGGCAACGAGCCAAGAGCAGGGTTTCATCCGGATGCACTCGAGGAACCTCCATCCAGCCTCGTGTGCACGAGGCCGCTACCGATCACTGCCGCCGCCCATGGAGCAGGCCGCACCGGCCAGACCAGCAGATCTGACCAGAGGCTAGAAAACATGTACAACCAATCCATTCACCAGGTCCTCCATGCCGTAGCCGCCAATCCGAGATCCAACCGGCCGCAGAGCTGCCCGCCGCCACCGCGAGGCAGGGCCGGCCGCCGCGTTGCAGGACCCAACCAGCCACGCCTCCACACGCCGGGGGCCCCGCCTCACCCCAAGCCGCGGGAGGGAAGGAGAGACCTCTGCCACCGCCATCTGTCCGCTGGCCTTAGCCCGGCGGCGTCATGCAGCGGCGACGGCAAGAGAGTAGGAAGTAGACCGGGGCTCGGCGGCGGCTAGGGTAGCGGCCAGGCCAAGTTGCCCGACGCGGGAGCGACGCGGCGGGATGGAGCCTTGCCGCGAGTGGCCCGATGTGCAATACTTAGACATGTCTAGATATGCTTTTGGAAAACCCGTTTCTTTGATATTTGCGTGAGCACAAGTGTCATCTTCACGTTCCAACGTAGTACACGTCGAAGAGGCATTTGTCACCAAGTGTTAATCACACGTAGTGGGTGGACGGAGCCGGGACAGGTAGCTAGCGACATCACGCATTTCACACTAGCGTTAATACAGCAGTAGGTAACCCCTAAAAAAAATACTTACATCAGTAGGTAGCGCCATATATATACGCACTACAAACAATAAGAAATGGCTCCTCACCAGAACCACGAGAGCTAAGCTAGCCATCCCCAAGAAATGGCCACTACGGGCAAGAAGCTGCGCGTCCTGCTCATGCCCTTCTTCACCACCAGCCACATCGGGCCCTTCACCGACCTCGCCGTCTGCATTGCCACGGCCAGCGCAGACGTAGCCGTGGAGGCCACCGTCGCCGTCCCGCTCGTCGAGTCGCTGCTCCTCCAGCGCACCACTGCAAAGGTCAAGGTGGCCACGTACCCGTTCCCGGCCGTGGACGGGCTCCCGGAGGGCGTCGAGAACCTTGGCAAGGCTTCCCAATTTTTTGTTAAGAAATCGGTACGAATTCGAAGGGGAGGGAAAAAACAGAACACAATGTTTACACATTTAGTAGTTATTAAGAAAATCAGTACAGTAAAAAAAGAGTTAAAGAAATTATCAGTAACCAAAGATTATGCAGGCACACCAAAATGGAAAAACACATTCGCCCACCGTGGGGCTCGAACCCACGACCACAAGGTTAAGAGCCTTGCGCTCTACCAACTGAGCTAGACGGGCTAGTGCATGAATGTTTTCCAAGGTCTTAACAGGTCTGTGGTGAATTAACAGCACCACCAATGAAGTACTCTGTAGAACACCGAGTAGCTGAGTATAGCAAACTGAAAGTATCTTCAAAAGATGGTGATCAGTAAGCTGCTACCGCAACTCAATGAGTACCCTACCACTGAAAGCATCATCACCATGAAGTTTATGGGAGGAACACCATCAACCGACAGAGGTATTGGCCATGAACTGGCTAACCTCAACATCTAAAAGTTCAAGCTAATTTTTTTATACAAATGACCTTATATATTCTAACAGCTTGAAGTCTCTTCCTACATGCCTTGTTTCCCGTCTCCAGAATCTACTAAACTGTTTTTCTTTTTCAGTTTCACAACAAGCAGAATAGTATTATTTGAAAAAGTGTTAAACAGAAGAGAATCACATGTTATCCAAATCATGTCGCTTAAGAGTCTACCTTCATGTGCTTGATTGCCCTTTTTCGAGTCTTCAGGAAATGGAGGTGTTGCACCTGGAGCACATTTGTGACACCATGTAATCAACTAGACTACATGGTTGAAAAATAAAACTGGACTGGCTGTTCAGAATTCTGTTCCTGATTGTACTAATAATGTGACCCTGGGAGATTCTGAAATTATACTTCTTTGTATGGGAACTATTCTTGAATGTCAATTACGCTTCTTTGCAAATATATCCCAGCAAAATTATTAAGGATTTTGCACATGGTATGCATGAAACAAACATGACAGTGGCCGTTCCCCAGCAAACAAAATAAGAGAGCAAAATGATAATTGGTATGTCAAGTGGTCACACTTCAAAACCACATTACATGCACCATACAATATGAATATATAATACAAAAGGCAATGAGAAAACTATATGTGTTTCTCAATGGAATATATAGGTAATATAGGTTCAGGCCCCCTTTGTTTGGGCTACGGATTCCTGAGAATCACTGCGGCTATCTATTCACGAGAATCACCTGCAGTTTTTTTCCCATAAAAAGATGATAACCCCGGCCTCTGCATCAGATTGATGCATCCAACCATATTATCAAAACAAGTACGATAACAAGTCTGTAGTGCAAGTTTGGCTCTCAGACGGAGCAAAGCAAAACTAAATAAAATGGGTGCCACATCCAGCGAAAACAGTAACAGGCCACGATGCGAATATCCAATTCTGAGCCCGGGCTCATCTGCACCCGGTCAAGAAATAATTCATAAAAAATTCAAACAAATCCATTTTTTTGTGCATGGTAGATAATTTGGTGCGTGAGGTGCGCACCAAATTTCAAAGCATTTGGACATTTGAGTAGCTCTCAGCAAAAAAGACAAATTGGGTCAGAACAGTATACGAACAGTACACTATTTAACGGACCTCAAATTTGTCTTTTTTGCCGAGAGCTACTCAGATGTTCAAATGATTTGAAATTTGGACCGGACATCACACACCAAATTATCTACCATCCCCAAAAAATTGGAATTTTTTTTGAATTTTTCTAGTATTTGTTTTTATTTTTTTATTCAGCGTAGGTGCAGATGCTCCTGGGAGCCAAAACACCTCACTCGCCACGGTGCCTATACACCTAGCATATTAGTAGCTCGCCATCCAAATCGGTTGAAGATAGCATGTGCTACCGTCTCCTATCGGTTGCACCCAGTATCCAAACGCTCCCTGGAGTCCGCATGGGTGAGTAACGACCACGTACGGATCCAAGCAGCTTTGTAGAAAACCTCAAAAAAGGTGACAAAGTTTTTCCGGTTAAAGATCATGTCATTCCTAGTGTTCCATATAGCCCATAATAAAGCGCATACTCCTATCCGAATATGTCTCGCTATGTTTGAATCCATTCTATTTAGCCACGTTCCAAATAACGTGTTCGTGCAAGTTGGAGGGTGAACGTTAAAGGCTATATGTATCTTACGCCACAATAATTTTGCCAATGGGCAGTCGAGAAAGAGGTGTTGAATAGATTCATCCTGGTCGCAAAAACTACAAGGAGAACTACCAACCCAGTTTCTCTTAATCAAATTATATTTCGTCAAGATCACTCCCTTATGAACAAACCACATGAAAATTTTAATTCTTAGCGGAACTTTCACCTTCCATATGTGAAGTGATCTCGGAATTGGCCTAGTATCAATAACATCCATGTACATGGACTTGACGGAGAAACTACCAGTCACTGATAATTTCCAAAAAATGGTATCTGCCTGGTCAGAGAGTTGAACTGCCATCAATCTACGGACCAAGTGCAACCAGGAAGTCCACCATTCCCCCACCAATGACCTCCTAAATTGTATATTAAGGGGGACCAAATTCAATACTGTAGCAACATAATCTTCCTTGTGTTGTACAATATGATATAGAGTGGGATATTGCAAGGTTAAGGGTGTCTCTCCTAACCATGTATCCTCCCAGATTCTGGTAGAAAGACCATTACCAACAATAAATTTAACCCTCTGAAAGAAGGAGACTTTCATCTTCATCAGCCCTTTCCAGAAAGGTGAGTCATGAGGTCTAACAGTGACCTAGGCCAGAGTCTTAGATTGAAGGTACTTATTATGTAAAATTTGAATCCACGTACCCTCGGTCTCAGTGGATAGACGGAAAAGCCATTTGAAGAGAAGGCATTTATTTTTAACTTCTAAATTATCAATCCCTAACCCACCTTGATCTTTGGGCCTGCAAATAATATCCCATCTGGCCAACATGTATTTCTTCTCGTCCTCACCAGATTGCTAGAAAAAGCAAGATTGGTAGAAGTCCAATCTTTTCCATACCCCTACTGGTACCTCAAAGAAAGATAGGAGGAACATCGGCAAACTCGTCAGCATCGAGTTTATCAGTACAAGGCGACCTCCATAAGATAAGCTTCCCCTTCCAGCAGCTTAGCCTTTTTTCGAAGCGATCTTCAATGCACTTTCACTCCTTATTAGTCAGCCAGCGGTGATGAATGGGAATCCCTAGGTAGCTAAACGGTAGCGAACCCATTTCACAGCCAAACAGTTGTTTATATGCGTCTTGTTCCTCTTTGGCTCTCCCAAAGAAAAACAATTCGCTTTTGTTAAAGTTAATCTTAAGGCCCGACAACTGTTCAAACAGACAAAGCACTAACTTCATATTTCTAGCTTTAGCAATATCATGTTCCATGAAAAGAATCGTGTCATCGGCGCATTGTAATATGGACACTACCCCATCCACAAGATGCGAGACTAGCCCATTGACTTGGCCATTCTCTTTAGCCCGACTAATAAGGACTGCCAACATATCCGCTACTATGTTGAACAAGACAGGAGACATTGAGTCACCCTGTCGTAATCCTTTATGTGTTTGGAAATAATGACCAGTGTCATCATTTACCTTAATCCCAACACTACCTATCTGAATAAAGGAATCCACCTATTTCCTCCAGGCTTCATTGAACCCCTTCATCCGCAAGGCTTGTTGGAGAAAGGGACATTTGACTTTGTCATACGCCTTCTCAAAATCCACTTTGAAGATAACCCCATCTAGTTTCTTCGAATGAATTTCATGAAGAGTCTCATGTAGGACCACAACCCCTTCTAGGATGTTTCGCCCATGCATGAAAGCAGTCTGAGTTGGTTGTACAACAGAATGGCCAATCTGTGTGAGCCTGTTCGTGCCAACCTTAGTAAAAAATTTGAAGCTCACATTAAGCAGACATATCGGTCTGAACTGCTCAATGTGCACAGCCTCCTCTTTCTTTGGCAACAAAGTGATTGTTCCAAAGTTTAGATGGAATAGCTGCAGACGACCATTAAATAAATCATGGAACATAGGCATAAGATCTCCCTTAATGACATGCCAGCACTTCACCCATCCGGTCCCGGAGCTTTATGGTGCTTCATCTGTGATATCGCTTGAAACACCTCTTTCTCAGTAAACGGGGCAGACAAAACCTCGTTCTTATCTGAATTGTATGTCATCGATTGTGTGCTCATCAAGCGACACAAATTTTTCTTCGGGAGCCTGCAGCTAATCAGTATCTAGATGTTTGTTTACTCTGTGTTGGTCAGCTTTTTAGGAGTAGAGGGTGTTGTGAAATATCAGTAACGTCCAATTTTATCATACTAATGTCACTGAACAGAAAATGGAGACATCATACATGCCACTAATTTTAAATGAGAAAATCCATGCATCTCCTGAATATGCATACTCACTTATGCCACTATCCAAAGAATCCATTTTTAGGGAGAGAAAAACGTGGCTCGTCCGTCCTCAAACGGGTTGGGGCTTGGGCAGCGCACATGGAGTCGGGGGCCAATGTGGACCTCCGGTGCGTGAAGCTGGACCTGGGGAAGAGAGGGTGGTGGTGCCACGATGGAGATCAGGAGCAGTGGCGGATGCGGAGATGAGGGGCGGCACGTATCAGGTGGAGCAACGGAAAGGGCGCGCAGCAGAGCTTGTGGTCGGGATATGTAGAGGGGCAAAGGTGCCGGGATCCGCACGCTGTCGTGCTGACGGGGCTGATGACGGTGGCGGCGGCCAAAACCCTAGAGAGACATCGTCTCTCTGTTCTATCTTCTGTGTGGCAGTTTGATCGTAATAACTTTGAGAACTTGGCCTATTTTTTTAACCTGGGTAAGTGGCAGCTCAGGAATCAGCAAAATCGCTGATTCCGGCTTCCGGCTGTGTGTAGTGCGTTTTCCAGAATCGATTCTGGAAAGCTAATGTGAAAAATCTAAGTGTTTGTTTGAGATCCAGATTTTGGATGGCCTAGAATCTGAGAATCTCTAGCTAAAGCCCAAATAAAGGCCACCTCAATGACATTAAGTATGAGACGAGACCGAACATTGGGCTGTGGAGATGCCCTAACACACCCAGCCCCTACATCTAGTAATGTATACGGCCCTCCATTATTCAATTCAAAGGTTTTACAGTATCCAGGCATAGAAAACGACATAGGCACCATGCGAAGGTACACAAGGTGACAGACACAACCTTTTATTGTGATTGGTTACAGCTACATGCATTTGTCACTACTATATGTTTCATACACAATAGGAATGCAAAATAAAACATCTCAGCTTCAACTAGCGAGTTTATGAGGGCCGGAGGAACGAAATAAAGTTGAGTTCTGTTAGAGAGAAGGAGAGTTGTGCTTTGTATGACCAGATCATACTGCGTAGGATGCATGAAGATATACAACAGAAGGCCATTGGTGTGAGCACCATTGCTTACAGTATCATATATCTTTCTAGCAATGAACAGCAATAAAGACTTATATGAATGATTAACAAATTTCACTAGGTTTAGTTAAGAGTCACTGATGGTTATACTACCAACATCGGCAATGATGTTTCCACAAATCAAGAATACTGGGAGGATATGGAATTTTGTTTGCTGGGAGCGCATCGCGTAGCAGGGGCGGTAAGGAAAGGCACCATCGATGCCACTACCATGTTCCTCGGGCTCTCTTAAAAGCCACTGGCGTAAATACTGCATTCTCGAGGTGTTAATGTGGTATGCAACTGCTCTGCTGCGAATATCAAGGAGGAACACGTCTTTGTAAGGATGAAGTCCGATGATTTCATTTGGCTGACTACACCTTTATCAACTTCGATGAAATTGTCCTCGTCTTTGTTCCATTCTTCTTCTTTGTTGCTATCAATTTGTTTGAACAAGCTGATAGGTGCTTTCCTGCTTGCGACCATATCCCATGTCACCCATTGTTCTATTTTTAGTGAGTTATGCTGCATCACATACACGTGCCGGCTGAGATCAGCCTCGTGTGCTAGCGTCCACCCAAGCTGGTCGTTGCACGATCTTGTCAACGCCCATATTCGGAGCAGCAAGTCCTTATTGAGCTCCGCGTAGCGCACACCTTTCTCATAGCTCGGGACCTTCGAGATAGCTGATAGCTTTTCCCTGCGTTCCTGTAGACTTCTCCCGGGAGCTGAACCATATCGTACGTCCCCTCCGGGCAATGCAGGATCATGAGGACACCATTCTCACAAGCCACGGATAGCGACCCATGCCAGTAGTGTGCTGATGGCCAATTAATATCATGCGCAAAAGCTTCCACATTGTAGAGGTTGCTGGGGGTGCAGTTCCCTGGCACGAACTCTCGCATCTCCCATTGTTTAGTTTTTGACGAGAACACCGCGGAGTGCACAATCATAGCCCATGGCTCTTCGGAACCCAATGCATTGATGGAGTACATCCGGTCAATCTTTGACACCATGTACACTTGGTACACCTCGTAGTGCAGTGACACAACCGGGGTTAAAGGCAAGGAATATACCCTCAATTCTGCGGTGTGGCCATATGTCCGATGGGCGAGGCAGGGGAGCGCAGCGTACTGTCGTAGGGTTGCACACATAAGTATCGCCCTGTGTTTCATCACGGAGGAGGAGGAGGAGGCCGTTGCAGTGCTCAGTTACACGGGCCCATCCGTGCCAAAAGTAAGGACGCCGAAATTTAGGCTTGTCAGTGCCGCTCGAGCGGGACACCGGCGGGGCGAGGAAGTAGGACTCGTCCCGGCATCCGAACTGATTGGTGAAAACACTGGGGAAGCGCGCGACGTGAAGAAGCAAGGTAGGAGTCTGTGGGCGTCGACGATCACGCGCCATGCGTGGCAGACGGTCCGGGGGACCGGGCAATGGCGCGTGGCGGTAGGTGGCGGAGGACGTTGTGGAGCACGTCGTAGGGAAGGCAAAGGCCGCTGCCGCCCGCCGTGGCGTTCATCAGGGCGCTGCTTTTTGTCGCGGCCGGACGCGCCGCACCGGGGACGATCACCACGCACGAGCCGAAGAAATCAATTATTGACGATTTGGAGTCGGTGGACCTTAGCTAGCTCCAGGCAGTGTGTATACGTATATATATAATAACACGTGCAGTTTGTATCCGTATCGTGATCGTGATGGATCGGGCAGTATGTCGGAAGTCGGACTCGGAGTAGGGAGCAACGCCCGTATGTCATAATTACTGGCGATTTTATACGGAGCACGGCCAGGCGAACGTACACAGTATTAATGATATTTAGTACTCCGAGTGTAAGTCATCTTACGTTATACATCGCGATCAAGGCGGAGAGAAAAACGAGAAAACTTAATATCTTTTTGCTAATTAATAGCATTGCATGCAATGAACTAACCACTGCATATTATGTTTGGTAGTTTCAAGTAATTGAAAGCATGCACGGCCCACATCTTTTATTGGTTGATATGTCACAAAACAAGAAACAAGGTGAGAGTTAATGTATCGTGCCTAAGTGTTTTGGGATTATTTGGTTTTCATAAGGTGACTTACACACCTAGACGGAGGGAGTATGCTTGATTGATAATACTTCTTCTGTTGGGGGCTTCACGTTCACAATGTAGAGTGTAGTCAGCAAGAGTATTACAACTCGTACATAAATCCACGTGTCTTGTGAGTTGAGAGTGGATTAATTGCAACATAAAGATTTGTCAGAGGAAACTTAGCTTCATCTCAGAAAATATGAATTGCCAGCCTCTCATTCATCCCATAACTGGTGTGTTAACATACTTTGGAAACAAACACAGGTGGGCAAAGTAAAGGGTCAAATTGTACACGTGCACACCGCAACACATTTAGCCAGCGGAGTAGAAGCAAAATAAAATGACACGTACGGTGATTGAAAGGAATGGAGCACACTAAAAGGGAGATCGATGGTGAGAGACGCACGATGCACAACGGAGCGGCCGGACGGCTGCCAGCAGATCAGGGGCTCGAGAGAGTCTCGCACGTGGTCTTGCAGAAGGTCATGCAGGCGCTGAACATCTTGTCGACGCAGGCCATACCCGCCGCCGGCGAGACCGCGCAGACGGCCTGGCACATGCCCGGAGCGAGTGCCTCGCACCCCGGTCGGCATTTTGGTCGGCAGGCGTTCTGGGCATCAGGGCACGCCAATCCACCGCCGGCCGGCGCCGTCGAGTACCCCAGCCCCGCGGTGGTCTGGACCAGCAACATGGTGACGCAGATGGCGACAACGGCGGCCGTCTTGAGCGCGGAGGCGGCAGCCATTGGGGATGGATGTGCGTTGAAGCAGATGAGGCTAGCTACAAGGAAAGGAATACCGGGAAGTTTGATCACCAGAATCAGAACCAATAGATGGACTACTCGTACTGTATGAAAGAAGGGGCGGGCAATGCTCTTTTATAGGCAGAAAATATAACGCAAAATAATGATAACACGAGAAACTCGATCTCCAGCTTGGAGAAGTAGTGGTTGTCACCGCATTACCAACCTACATATGAAGTGTATATAATATATACGTGTGCTGATCACGTACACCATGTAACGTGTTGACTTCCAGGGATTGTGCAACTAACATGTGATACGCTCATGTTATTATTATTGTTGTTAATATTATTATCACAACATACAGATACACACACATTTCATCTAGCTGCAAATGGTATTCTCCGATTTGTGTATTTATTGCTTTTACGCTGCATTTTGGCTATAATTTCTAAAAAGTGTTTCCGATTTTGCAAATTATATACCGTGTTTTTTTTTCGAAAAGGGGGGACTCCCCGGCCTCTGCATCAGAACGATGCATACGGCCAACTTATTAAATAAAAAATAGGTTCAACAAGGTCTTAAAATCTGAAAACGAAAATAAAGGAGAGCTCACAAAGAGCTAAAAGGGCAAAAAAAAAAAACTAGCCATAAAAAGCCACAACCGGCTGGCATAAGAGAGATAGGTAAACTAATTGCCTATCCTATTACATGACGGCCATCCAAACCGGTTGAAGATATCCCGTGCATGCTACCATCTTCCAGCGGATAGATCCAGTAACCAAACGCTCCCTGGCCTCCGTCGGAGTGAGTAACGACCACATACGGATCAATGCAGTGGCTCGGAAAATAACCTGCAAAAAATGAAAATTTGTTGTTCTCTTAAAAACCAAATCATTTCTGCAGTTCCAGACTGCCCACAATAAAGCACAGACTCCTACGCGAATATGTCTGCTGTTTCAGGCTCTATCACATTAAGCCACGTCCCAAATAACGTGTTGACAGAACTCGGTGGAGTAATATTAAATGCAATATGGACAGTCTGCCATAGAACTTTGGCTAACGGGCAATCAAGAAATAGGTGTTTGATAGTTTCATCCCGATCACAGAAACTACACCTAGTAGGTCATGTCCAATTACACTTTGTGAAATTGTCCTTGGTTAATATAACTTGTTTATGGACAAACCACATAAAAACTATGATTTTCAAAGGAACTTTGACAGCCCAAACATGTTTGGAACTAGGAATCGAGCTTGAATTGATTACATCAATATACTCTCCAGACCTAGTAAGCTTCCAGCGTAATTTATCGGGCTGTTGAGATAGCTGAACCTCCATCAGTCTACTTACTAGATGGAGCCATTCTTCCCAACAATTGCCAACTAGCGTCCTTCTGAACTGAATATTAAGGGGGTTGGATTGGAGTACCGTTGCAACGAACGCCTCACGTCGTTGAACAATACGATACAGAGACGGGTATCGAATGGCCGGGGGGTCTCTCCGAGCCAAGTATCCTCCCAGAATCGCGTACTAGCACCGTTACCAATAATAAACTTTGTCCTACTAAACAAGGTTAATTTGACTTTCATAAACCCTTTCCAAAAATGTGAGTCAGTCGGCCTTGCTGTCACCTGGGACAAAGTTTTGGAGTAAAGATACTTGCTACGGAGGATCTGCGCCCAAGTGGCATCAGTCTCTCTCGATAACTTCCACAACCACTTGCTGAGAAGACATCTGTTCTTGATCTCAAGATTCTCAATACCAAGACCCCCTTGGTCTTTCGGTCGACAGATGATATCCCATTTGGCGAGTCGGTATTTTCTTTTTAGTTCATCGCCCTGCTAGAAGAATCGTGATCGATAAAAATTCAGTCTTTTCCTAACTCCAACTGTGACTTCGAAGAACGACAAAAGAAACATAGGCATACTCGTGAGAACCGAGTTAATGAGAATTAATCGGCCTCCGTATGACATGAGCTTGCCCTTCCAGCAACTCAGTTTCTTTTCAAAGCGGTCCTCGATACACTTCCATTCTCTGTTTGTTAGCTTACGATGGTGGATTGGTATACCTAAGTACGTAAAAGGTAAAGTCCCCAATTCGCATCCAAACAATTGCCTTTATGCCTCTTGTTCGTCATTGGCTCTACCAAAGCAGAACAATTCGCTTTTGTGAACGTCAATCTTTAACCCGGTCAATTGTTCAAAAAGGCATAACACCAGCTTCATATTTTTCGCTTTGGCCAAGTCATGCTCCATAAAGATGATCGTATCATTGGCATACTGTAGGATAGACACACCTCCATCAACTAGATGAGGTACCAAGCCACCCACCTGACCAGCCTCCTTAGCCCTTCCTATCAAAATTGCCAACATATCAACTACAATGTTGAACAGGATAGGGGACATCGGATCCCCTTGTCTCAGGCCCTTATGTGTCTGGAAATAATGATCTATGTCGTCATTCACTTTAATTCCAACACTCCCTTTTTGCGTAAACGATTCTACCTGACGGCGCCAGGCTTCATCAAAACCTATATACCGTGTTAGAAAAGAAAGATATATGGATTATTCACAACTCTTTTGTACTTAGTACTTTTAAAATTTCTTATGGTTTACGAGCAGTTTTACAAGCTCCATTCAAGCTTGGCGAAGTAGTAGCTGTCAGTGCGTGTTGCGTAACCGCAGATTCGCTCATGTACACCATGTGACGTGTTGACTTCAAGGGATTGTACAACTAACAGCAGATCCGCTCATGATGTAGTAGGGAAAATATCCTGTGATACCAAGCTAGGATCACACGATTCCATGATGCCATGTTTCAAAATACAAAATTTTGGACTTTAAAAAACTTAAACAAAAATTGTGGATTTTCATAAGACATATGTCTACTAACCCGAAACATTTAGATCCAAAATCGAAACACACATTGAGAAATAAAAAAGACTAATTCTGCATTAATAGTGTCACAAAAGACAAAAGTAAGTTTGCCACTATTTACATGTAGATTTGTCTTTTTTGTTTCTCCTTGTATATTTCAAATTCGGATTTGAGATTTGTGAACATCCACAGTTTTTTCAACAAAAGAAATATTGGAACACAAATTTTGAGTTTTGAAACATGGTATCATCTGATGCTTTTCCTGCGTGCGGCTTGGACATACTACTTCAAATCTTCCAAGAAGGATGTTATCTACGACACGCCGGATGCAGTCCGGCGTTGGAGCTTGGCTGCAAGAAGACACCGCTGCATGGGAAAACTTCAAATCCGAGATGTGGCGTGAAAATAACATGGCCTTCAATAAAGACCGATAACTTAAAGGCACTTCTTGAATCAGCTTTCAAGACCGACAACCGAAGACGAGGAGCAGTCCAGAAGAACCGAGGAGCGTCCCCGACTTGAAGACCGGTTCAGGGGCTACTATTGGTGTCCTGGACCAGGGGGTACTTACGGTGTCGACTCTCGGCCAGGTGGGCCAGGCCGAGGACCTCGTATGTTGACTCTGTCTTGTGCCACTTCGGGTAGCCCATGATGCATCCAGAGATAAGAAAGGAACCTCCTCAGGATGCTCCTCAGAGCTCAGGCACTCTCGATCGTCGGATCTGTTTTACCAGTCAGTGCTAACCGTTCGATCGCGGCCCCGAGTGACATCGTCCGTTGGATATTTCATCAATTGACGTAAGCCATCGGATATTCTTATAGATGGCAAAGGTGGGCAATTCGGTGTTTTGGGCGGGGGTAGAATCGTTGTTTCGCCTGCTTGAGAAAATATCTAATATCGAACCCTAGCCAGTCCACTCCCGCTCCTGCCCGCTCTCCTCTCCGCCCCGCGCGCCCCCCGTCCGATGTCTCCTCTCCTCCCCTCCCCTCCCGTCGACCACCTGCCTAGCCGCCGGATCTCCCCGTCGAGCTCGCTCCTCGCCGTCGCTCTTGCAGGCGCCACCGCGCTCACATTCTCCTTCCCCAGCCCAGCGATGATGGAGGCGTGCGGCCATCCCTCCCCGGGCGGTGGTGGAGGAAGGGCGGGGCCTCCACGGTTGTCGGCGGCCTCCTCCACGACCATCAACCCCTCATCCTCGGGCCTCATGAGCGACCTCTTCGCGCTCTCCCGCGACCCCGCGCACCCGCCGCGCCTGCTCTTGGTGCAACCGCGCCTCCGCCGTGGCGCCCTCCACCTAACCCTAGACTGGCCACATGCCCGGCGGCGAGGACATCCTGGGCGGGAGCGGCCCTGGCTCGTGGCAGCGAGGCCATCCCCGACTTGCAGAGACGGCTCCAGGCGAACGACGGCAGGGCGAAGCCATCCTGGGCGGGAGCGGCCCTGGGCGCGACGGCGGATCCCATCTCTCCCTCCTCCATACATCTATCAACATGCTTTGATTCTCCTATCTCTTCTTGATTTATTTTCTCTCTGAACTGCAGCATGAAGAGGCCAGATTCAACTTGAGGTGGGGAGTAGGCCCAACATCAGTCTGGCAACCAGCAGATCCATCTTTCTTCGTTGGTGATTTTGCCCTCAGGTATAACTCTAATTCACCATGTCATGTTTTTGTCATGTGCTTCTCCGTTTAGAGATAGCTATTTTTTGATCAATATTTTGCGTGAGGAAGCTATAGGAAAGCGAATAAAATATCGGAAAGGTGCACGTTATCCAGTCCGTCGATTTCCCGAGAGGTTCGTGCCACAAGCTGTCACAGTGCAGGTCATTTGTTGCCTGGCGGCTGTTTTCTAGGTCAATTAGATTTTTTTACTCCTTATCTACTAGGGATGCAGTGCTAGGCAGTAGCTCATGGGAGGACGGTGCTGTCAGCACCGCAGACTGACCGCTATAGCTGATGCGCCATTTGAGTTGACAAGTCAAAGTGTCAACTTTTGGCAGGACATGCTACTGTTACCACATGAGCTGTTTTTCAATTCTTACCACACGTGAAAAGCTGCCTCACACAAGCTCCATTGCTTGCATCGGGACGAGTGAGAGAGGAGCTGTGAGAAAGGGCAGAAATGAGGAAGGAGAGAGAGAAGATTGAAGCGTGTGAGAGAGAGAAGTAATGAGTAGAGAGAGAACACACAAGAGAGGATTAGAGAGAGAGAGCAGGAAGACAGAGAGAGAAAAGAGTTTTGTGAGAGAGAGGGTTAGAGAGAGAAAGAGAGAGCGGGAGTATAGAGCAAGAAAAGAGAACGAGAGAGCGCATGCATTTTTTAAGAGAGAAAACTGGAGGGAGACAGGAGATGGTACAGAGCATGAGCAGGTTACTGTTTTACGTGTTCAGCTTACTTTTACATGTTCTGCAAATCACACCGGGCTAGCAGGTCATGGTTGAGATCTCGAGAAAATGGAACCTGCTATGAATGGTGTAGATAGGGGGTACCTACATCCGAGAGTAGAAAAGCCAGTCTCATAAAATATACTATACAAAGCATGTTTTGAGACGTGAGAGAAGAACAGATAGCTGGAATGAATACAAAGTATTTTTACAGCTATTGCTAATGTGTGATTAGTAGTAGGACTTACTGTGCTTTTTCTGCCTGTTGATTGCCTCATTTATTCATCCAAATAGTAAATGAGAACAGATAGATTCAGTTATTTTTGGTTTTCCAGGTTCATATTCATATCGTTATGTAATGGTAAACGAGATGGCATTCTGCCGCAGATAGTTAGTGTGGATCATTTGGTTGGTGCTCCTGAATGGTAAGATTGATCAGCTGTCGTGGATGCCAGGGCTGGCTGCCTTCTGTGTACTGTGGCGAGAAGTAGCAGCAATATGTCGGCTCAGTCCCAATGGTAATTTTGTTCGCTGTTTTGTATTGTTCAACCATATATGTTTGTCTCTTGCTGATGACCTTGCTAACTTGAAAATCTGCGGTGCCATATTGACTCCCTCTGGCACTTCACCTATATGAATTTAATTAGATGTATGTAGATAATTCGGCGTACAAGGACCCATTGTACTCCTTTTCTTTTTGTAGCCTTGCATTGAAATATTTAACTTTTTGTATAATGAATCTTTTCAGAGAATTGCCACTACACCTAAAAAACAAGAGTTTCAATTGTATGAAGACATCCATGCTGATCTCACAACAACATACGAGGTAACACGCTGATCTCACAACAACATACGACCAATTATTTGCATATCATATGTATATCAAATTAAAATGCATTTTTGTTTAATACTATAAGTAGATGTTGCCTGCATTTCACGTTTTCTTCATAAAAAAGAGGAGGAAAATGAACAACTAAGAATCACAGATCCAGGACCTCAGACACATGCATATCATGGATCAGCCGGTGGGTTAGCTTTTTCCCCTATCCTCAAGTGGTAGGAGTTTAGGTATGGAATTGTTCTTTTTATCTGTTGTTCTTGCATCTTGGAGTGTAGTGCCAGATTAGCTGTCAACTTTGTTTGGGTCTGGCGAATAACATGGTAAATAGCTGAAAAGGTCTAGACTGGTTCAGTTTCTTGCCTAATTAGAAATAACTCCCCATTTTGATTTCTTCAATTTTTTGGACAGCGGCCCCTCCTCTTCTCCATGAGCAAGCACTCCGGCCATAGCCTCGTCTCTTCTCCTCTCTGGTCGCCATGGAGGTGGGTGGTTGATGTTTGTTTCTTATATTGGTGATGTGTGTGAGTTGATTTGTGCCTTTTCATCTTGATCTGTTTAGCGTTGGAGCCCTTGAAGCATTCGAATGGAGCACATATTGGCATGCTCGGTTCATCTTAGGTGAGTGTGAATGTTGAAGTGTGATCTCGTAGCATTAGGCTTACAATTTAAGAGATCTTCCAATCCATTTTTCTGGATTTCGGGGATGTGTACAGTGGAAAACTATAGATAAATAATATTTCTTTGTTCTTCTTTCATGTTTGAGAGAGTGACAATACCTACATTCCTATTAGTGGGCTGTATATATTCTCTAGCTGCTTGCAGTTTTCTTTCTTGCAGTAATTTATTTGACATTTGTAACAGCAAAATGATATGTCAACATGCTCTGATTTTTTATGGCACTTCTAGAGATTTCTTCTCATATTATAGATGGTGTGTGATCTACTTCTTGACATATCCCTAGGCATCTTGACATATCCCTAGACATGTTCTCATGTTCAGCGCATCCAGTTTGGTTGATTATTTTGCGAGGCTTATTTTGGAAAGGCTGCCTGAATCACCAACTTATGTTAATTTTGCATAGGGCTACAGATTACAATCAAACAATCTACAGCTTAGCACTGTTGTATTTCCTGGATTCTCCAATTTGGGATCTGAGCATTGAGGCGTTGAATATGTCTATATGAACTGTAGTAATATATTTCCTGCTACTCGAGCTATCTCTCTCTCTCTCTCGGACGTCTTGGTTTGCAGGCCGCTGCCTGGTGAGGTACTGACTAAGGAGCACAAGTCGCCACCACCACGTACCAGACGATGCCGTCAAGGTCGGCGTCATAGTGACTGTCGATGACTTGCAGGTCCATCTCTCTCTCTCTCTCTCTCTCTCTCTCTCTCAAATGTCAAGCTAGATTCCCTCTTATTTTGCATATCGGAAATGTCCCGAAAGTTAATTGACTGAAATGCCATGTCTTGCGAAATGCTAATGCCATGATAATTAGATGCATGTGGCAGATCTTTTTTTTTGTTGAAATGTTTTCAGATGCATGTTATGGATTGATTCCTGGCCGTTCGATCTTCCGTTTGATATGCCGTCAAATTGTACTGCTAAATAATTGCGTTGTTATTTTCATTTCCTTCAGCTGATGCATTGATCAACACCAGTCTGGCAGAATTGAGCTATAAATATGTTAACATCGGTATGGATTGCTCTCTGGACCATATTTCTCATGACATGTTGGACACAGTTGCTAGGATATTTCTAACAGTATATTGTTTTACTCAACTGTGTTACTTGTCTCTTCTTTCAGATGATTGGTGGGCAGAATTAAAGAGGGATTACCAAGTAAGGAGATACACCTGAGCATTGGTAACTATCGTGCATCTTCTTGCACTCTGTTGCGAGAGACCTCGACAACGCCAAGGTCCACCATCCCTCTTCTCTCTGTGGTTTGCTTGCTTCGATTCGATGCATTTGCTCCTCTTCGTCTGACACAGTCGGTTTGTTTCCTGTCCACACGCAGCTACACGGAAGGGAGGCCGTCTGTCTGGTTGGTGTGCACGCGCCCAACATCAACTCACCTGCCATGCCTCTCCGGTAGCTGATTCTTCTCCGTCTTCTTCTACCATGTACAATTCATCTGGCTTGGAACTATTTATTATTAATCTGATATACATGGTGCTATCAATGTCCTGTGATAGTTTAAATTTGTTGATATTCCACTGGATTGAAAATACCCCCGGAGAAAATGTTGGATTACCTCTCGTTGTAATTAATATTTGTATGGTGGGATTGACTGGTTGTGCAACAGAATATTGGGTATGACTCATATAGTTTGCTGTTTATATTGTACTTAAAGCTTAGGTCTTTTGCGGTTTTGCCTGAAAATATTAATAATTAATCAAACTAATTTAATCTTAGTTCTTGCTGATTATTTTTGTGGGACTAGGAAATGAAGCTTTTTTATTTGTGTTGTACTCTATTCTTTTTATTCTGTTGGTTTTGCCTCCTACAACCATTATTTTAATTAAAAAGCATCTTTCTCTCTCTCTGACCGCCGCTCTTTCCATCGCCTTGGCTTGCAGGTCGTCGCTGGAGCCGGACAAGGTAATGGCTTACCTTACCTGGTGAGTACTGAGTAGGAAGAGCGCAGGACACTACCACCACCACCAGGTACTAGAGGGCACCATTAAGTATGTCGTCGTACTGATTGCCGATAACGTACAGGTCCATCTCTTTGCTGTCTCTCTCTCTCTCTCTCTCTATGTGTGTGTAGTTCTGGATTAGGCTTATCTGAACTACTTAATGTGACAACATATCTTAAACAAGCTTTGTGATTTCCTATGCTCTCTTATATTATCAAAGAAAAAAGAACCGCCCTTATATTATACTCCCTCCGTCCCAAAATTATTGTCTTAGATTTGTCTAAATACGAATGTATCAAGTCACGTTTTAGTATTAGATACATCCGTATCTAGACGAATCTAAGACAATAATTTTGGGACGGAGGGAGTATTTGTTAGTTCCTTTATACTACAAAAGAAACTAGAACTGACTAACAAAACTATGTCAATGATGAATAATGCAGTGTATATAATTCCGGGGCCCCTTTTCTTTCATTTGTTGCTCAGTTAGCTTGTTGTTCTTCTTACCCGTTGTTTTGATTTTGTTTTCTGGGTGCTGTATAGGATACTAGGTTAAAGATTGTTCTGATTTATATCGATGTTGTTGATTATCAAAATCAGTGGATATTATGTAGGGTGCTTCTCCTTTAGATTTGATGTACTATGTCTTCTAGCTTATACTAGATGATTTCTTTCCATGGTTTTTGATAGTTATGGATATGTATCTAATAATCTCATTTTGTCGTCAACCAATTACCCATCTAGCATTTCTTCAATTGCAGTTCTGTATCTTTTTCTTTACATGGTTACTGCACTATTGAAGTAGTTGTATTCTGGCCTCTTTCCATTCGACCTGGCTTGGCTGACCAGAGCCCAGAAATAACATTTAGTTCTGGTTGTTTTGATCGAGTAAGTGACACCTAACTGTCATTGATTTCTTGGATTGTTCGTTATCTTGAGCCATGGCTGGTACTGAATCTGAATGTTTCCATCCACTACAAGAAATATGTCAACTTGTGACCCTCACTATTGGTCTCTGAAAGGTCATTGTTTTTCATTTGCGACCTTTTTTGACCAAAAAACAGATGGTCAAAAGCTGGCAGTCGTAAACTGAAATTAACGACCTTCTCTGTGAGAAGGTCGTGGAATTCCATGACCAAAACAAAAGGTCGTTGATTCTATGACCTTCTGTTTTGGTCGCTAGCTCTCTGCCCAGGCCACGTCGGATCCGACGTGGCAAAATTGTGACCAATTGTGAAGGTCGTTGATAAGATTCAGCCCGGTCCGATTAGGTGTCCATATGGGCCGAGCCCAACAATTCAGCCCATTTAGTATATATTTTCCTTGTTAATTCTGGTCGGCTTCATGGGCCACGCCCTACAATTCGGACTTTTAATTTTCTGGGCCATGGCCCTTTTGCAAACCATTTCATTAGGCCTTTTTATTCAGGTTTCCCAGAAATGCACAATGTTCCGGTCCACTATTATTTGGGCTGTAGCCCTTTTAGAGCCCATATATTATTTGGTCCAATAGAACATTTGGTCTTTTTATTCACTAATTTCCAGTTTACACATTTGAACAGCAAACACTATATAATTTTCTCAATTAAATGATTAAATTCAGAAATCATTCATCCAAATACAAACAACAGCACATACAAGTCTGCACGTCCGACATCAACTAAAACAAGCAAAAGCAGATACACAAGCACATACAAGTGTGCTTACAAGCAAAAACAAATACACAAGCACCAAAACATGGTGCAACATCAACTAAAGCTGTGGTGCGCATCTCCATGCCTCTTCTGATCTTCCATCACAGCAGCAGCAACCTGAACGACATTAGATCACCAAAAAGAAACATTATTAAATGTTTAGAAACAAGGCCATCAACATGAGGCGGTAATCCAACTTAACACTTTGTCAACATATTTTACATATGCAAATAACTAAGCTTATACTGTATAAGTTTATGATCCACATGCAATGTGAAATTGAATCGCCAAATATACTGTTTGAGCAGTCACGGGCTCGCAAAGAAGGTAAAGCTACAGAAGTAGAATATGACCAGTTAATATATTGCAGAGAAGGTTTTTGTGCATCAGCACTGAATCAAAGAACATATTCTCAAGAATTTAGACATATCGTTTCAAGTTGTTGCAACATCAGCTTGAGGCTGCTTGTCTATCCTCATTCTGCTGGTTGATGATCATTTATAAATTTGTAGTGAACAGATCCTAGGCCTAAGACATAGAAGATACATCCTTCGCACACAAAAAAGATATACGAGATACAACATGTTCCTATTTGCAAGCCTACCAAGAACTGATCCTAGGCCTAAGACATACTAGTTCTTACAGGACTTTGCTCCTAACAGTAGCAACAAAATTCTTAGCAACTGAACGACAGTAAGCACCCCATATGCCCTTCATCAAGAGATAAGCACCAAAAAGCATCCTCAACAAAGAACTAATTTGCTGGAAAACACATGTCTTACTTACTGAACATCCAGATGGACCACATCCACATGAGCCTCCAAATGTCCGGCTCGCTGGAGGGGAAGACGAGGTTGAAGGAAAGGACGCCGCCGGCAAGCATGGAGGCGTACGCCTGGACCCCAAAGATGGTGTACAGATGGACCAAAGCACAGTTTCAGTAAAACTATAAGAACACAAAGTAAAACTACAAAAACTACAGTTTCAGTAAAACTTTAAATTAGTTTAGATTGTGAGAGCATACATGGAAAGTCAGCACCATCAGCAGTAACCATTAACAAAAGAAAATGAATTATGTCGATGCTGGAAAGAACATCTCTGGAGTAGTTTTAATTGAAAAAATCTACAGAATACTCCAGTAATTAGAGTACATAGCTAAGATGCTGGAAAGAACATCACACAGGCAGGACAAACTACTCCATCACGACACTACAGGCAGGAAAAACTACAGGAGTATACAGCTACTCCTACAGGAGTACTATCGGCAAGACAACTACAGGAGTAAGATGTTGATCATGCTGGAAAGAACATAACTACTCCAGGTACTACATGAGTACAAGAAAGAACACTACAGGCACCAAAAAATGCATCCATCTCACTTACAGTATTACAGGAAAGAACCCTCAAGCAAGCTCACAAGCCTCACATACAGTAAGTCTTGCCTGTCACAACCAAATTCCAGGAAAAGTGCATCCATCTCACTTACATCCCAGCATCAATGCAGCAACAATACAAAGAGCTGGTATCAAGCAGAGCACAAATGGTCCAGGAGCCGACCTTCCAAAGGAGCAGCATGCTGCTGCTTTGCTTCCCCATATAGGACACTCTCCTAAGATAGCAACCCAAAAAACAAAAAACAAGATTAGGGAGCTGGTACATAAGAAAAGGAATTAATGCATGAATGACATATACAACTAAAAAAACAGGATATGAAATATTATTAGAATTGCACATTAGATGGCTGCAAGATAACTTTTGCTTCATATAAAGTAACTAGAATTAGCACCCAAAAACTAGAATTTACTAATGTGTTTGTCACACTACCAAAATTCACGACAAACCATGACAGGGAGGCGAGTGAATACTGTTAACTGAACATAGACAAGTGATATGCTAATCAGGTGTCAGAATGATATCTTATTCAACAAGGTTAACCAAATTTCCCACATAGTTTTGGGGCAATTCTATTTAACTACAGTGATTGGCAGCTATGGATGGCAATGTGACAGTACAGACAGACTTGTGGCTGCTCATTTGCATTCAGGTAACTATGGCAGTGACGCTAATAGACTTGTGGCTGCTCATTCACTAGCTATGGCAATGACGCAAACAGACTTGTGGATGCTCATTCACATTAACAGCAACACTTCATCATTCATCTACAAGCAACTATTGACCGTCATATCAGACGGGATAAGAAGGGTCACCTGACATATTGAACTCGATGCTGCAGCAGACATATGACGTGGTGGTACAGAGCAGGCCCTTTGTGGCTGGCGAGATGCGCCCCTCCTCCTCCTGCTCCTCGAGCAGGACAAGGACGGCGGCCGCTAGGCTCGTTGAGATCGGGATGCTGGGGGAGGAGAGCACGCCCGTGAGGTACTCCATGGCGACGGGCGCATCATGTGCGGCAGGATGCGGATCGCCAGGTTGACCGCGATCATGAACAGCAGCGTCACCGCCTGCACGCATTCCGGCCACGTTGACCGTGTCAGAAACTCGACGGATTTTCAAAATGAAGTACTGCTGGTGCTGCTACCGCTGCAGAATTGGTTGGAGATGCACCCACCTTGTTGGTGTACATGGTCCAGTTGGTGAAGAGCTCTGACAGCATGGCTCCGAGCAGCCCGAAGAGCGCACCGGAGGTGCCCACGAAGCAGGGCCGTCTCCAGGATTTCGGGGGCCCGGTGCGAAATTTTAAATGGGGCTCTAAATTTTTTCGAAAGTACTACAAATAAAGAATTAATATAGTCAAATCATACTTCCATTTTATTGTATAATAACTTCTAATATGTGTTATTTCATACAAATATGGGTTACTTCATACAATAATTAGAATTATATCAAATGAGTGCTAAAAGAGGAAAGGTAGCGCTAGATAACTAAACTGGCCTCATGTGTAAAAAGAATTGATATGTGAGCACCTATCTTCATAAAACAATTCTACCACTTCATGTGAAGTCAGACCTTGAGCTGTAAAGCATAAAGTACTATAAAAATTATCAATCTATCTTCCTCTCAAAAAAATATCAATCTATTTAAAGTATAAATAATAAGGCTACAGTGATTAATTATCAATTATGCTAGAACTGTATTGGACATTATCAAAAATAGCTAGACAAGCTACAAAGGCAATTACGGAAACTAATAGCAAAACACTGGCTGCAACATACTCCGTCACATGGAGAGAGTAAAAGCCTAAAAATTGATAACATATAACGCTGTCAATTACTACTCACATGGAGAGACAAATTCAGCCGAACAACTCTAGTAATGCTTGGATTAAAAAATCCCATCATATCGATCTGATCGTGTGTGCTGAATTTGAGGTAGGGAGGGGGCGACTGGAGATTGAACAAATCTTCTTACGGAACTGGCAGCGGCCATGCAGATGGGAAGGAGCTGGCCGGCCGTAGGCGGCGGCGCCCTGACCGGTGATCAATCGCTCGTCTCGCAGCGGGCACTAGGGCAAGGCGGGCACGCGATCGAGGGAATAACCAAATCGCGAACGAGCGAAGCGAGCAGGCTGGAAACCTGCAGCGATCGGTATGTGCTGGACGGCTGCTAAGGTGCTGATTTTCCCTTCTAATTAGCCTGCATATCCAGTGATTTGGGGGCTCCAAAAAATGGGGGGCCTGTGCGGTCGGCCACTTTGGCCTGCCTTGTCGACGGGCCTGCCACGAAGATGTCATCTCTGATGAACAGGGTACGTTGAGACTGCAAAGTAGTCCTCCCCTCTTGTCACAGACACTGCAAGACAGAACAATTTTTTTTTTAACCAGTCTCAAGTTAACCTGTGCAGTAAAAGTTACCCTACACCTGCAAAACACAACCATGCATGTACAGGCACTATGCGTACACAGCAAGACATATCAACAGAGACCATAAATGTTCAGGGCTATGCATGATGGATGTTGAGCACTTCTGTTGCTTATTCAGAGTAAAATAGGGTACCCCAGAAAATTTAAACATATTCTGCTACACAAAACCATGAGCTACCCATTTAGCAAGAACGGTACAGGAACAAACCATGAGCTATCTATCCAGTATATTATGCGCGCGCGTGAAAATACTCGGGTATACTTAACTTGGGTTCAGTACCCAGGTACAGTTTAAAAGCATATCAGATTAGCTATACAATCATGCACCTGCGTTTAACTTACCAGGGTTCTTCACTTTCAATTTACACAGCAGAGCAGCTAAATTGATTACCCAAAACATGCATGCTAGTGGTCTACTGGAAGCATCGCAAAGTTAATGTTTTGCTTACCACGCTGCTATCAGTTGACATCAGGCTGCCCCGGACGCCGGACACGAGGTAGATGACGCCGACTCTCACTGCAACGAAATTGACGGGAATAATATCAGTTCAGAATGTTCAGGTAATGGGAACGTCAGTTCCGTGGACGAACGCGTACCGAATCCGAACTGCTGCTCGAGCCTGAGACCGACGAGCACGAGGCTGAGCATGTTGGCGAGCAGGTGGACGACGCCGGCGTGGAGCCAGATACAGGTCACGAGTCCCACACGAGCGGCGCGGGCGCCAAGGGCGCCAGGTCGGCCTTGAGGGGCGTCGCGGCCTCCGGGGACGACGAGGCCGCCGTCGTCGCCTTGGAGCCAGCCACCCGCGAGGGCGGCCAGCAGGCTTGGCTTGGACGTGCTTAACCTTGGAGAGGATCTCCCGTGGCCGTCGCCGTCCTGGTGGCCGGAGACACGGCGTGCAGCGCTGCCACCGCAAACCCTAGGCAAGCCACGCGCGCCATGGTCCCGCCAGCTCGACGGAGCGCCGTGCATCGAAGCACGCACGCGCACGCCGGCGAGCAAGCCAGCTGCGACGCTGTTGTCGCTGGGCGGCGGCGCTGTTGTCTCCGTTGCATGAGGAGAGGAGGTTGCTTGGTCTAGGGAAGAAGGGGCGGCAGTGGGTGGATGGATCTGAAGGGAGGAGGAGAAGAGGAGGTGGCGGCGGCGATGGATCTGATGGGAGGAGGAGACGGGGGAGAAGGGGCGGCAGCGGGTGGATGGATCTGAAGGGAGGAGGAGATGAGGAGATGGGGGAGAAGGGGGCGGCTGCTGGGTTGGATCTGCCGCGCGCCGGCGTTGGGGTAGGAGGTCACTGGCGGGGCTGGTGGAGCGGAGGTCATGCCGGCCGATGGGATCGGGGGAGAGGAGGTCGCGGGAGGGAGGGGTCGGGGTCGGGGGTCGCGGGAGGGAGGGAGAAAGAAAGGAGGCGGGGGGTGGATGGAAAATGTCCACGAGGACTAGGGTTTTGGCTTAGATGGGCTTGGGTGAGGACTGTCGTTGGATCCGCGAGCATCCGACGGTGTTCGATCCACGATCCGCGTGAAACGCCCACAGACCAATCAAAATGCAGCACACGGGTATGATGTCATGACCATTTAAATTGGTCGTAGTTGACTAAAAAGTTGGTCATGGTTGATTAAAAATTCATTTTCCATTTTTCAAGTGCCGAAAATGAGTTTTTTGTGAAGGACCTACAATATATTTGTTGCAAAATTGGACCAAATCAATTTTCTAAAATACCAGGACATATTTAATGCACAATTGACAATATGGTTGGGTGTCAAAAGTTTTGATCCACCTCTGGTGAAAAAGACAAATTCCCGCCGATTCCGTAGGAAGCGGGTCAAATTTGAACTGCAGCTACCTTGTAGTTTGCTCTTTATTTTTTACAAAAATCATTTATAGGTACATAAGTATCTATTTAATCAGAGAAACACCAAAAAAAAATCCAAGATTCAACCACTAGCTACGAACGGTCATTCCCGCCGTTTTGACCGCATTTCGAAACGGGTATAAAAAATTCAAAAAAAATCAAAAAATTGGAAAACCTTCGCATTGTGTCATTATATGTGACCAAGTTACCAGGAAAAATAATAAACTTGTAATACAACAATTATTTTAAAAAAGTGTTCTTAGAAATGAGCTATCATGCATGAAGATTCAGGGCTTTCAAGCCAAACAATCAATCTAATGGCCACATTCATGGCATAGTTTGTTCAAATGATCTCATATTGTGCACAAGGGTGCATCTTCGAATTCCAAACAATGTTGCCTAAGGGAGTTTTCATTTTCTTTGCACGGAAAATTCATTTTCCATTTTCCGAGTGTCCGAAATGAGTTTTTTTTGTGAAGGTCCTACCATATATTTGTTGCAAAATTGGACCAAATCAATTTTATAAAATACTAGGACATATTTAATGCACAATTGACAAAATGGTTGAGTGTCAAAAGGTTTGATCCACCTCTGGTGAAAAAGACAAATTCCCACCGATTCAGTAGGATGTGGGCCAAATTTGAACTGCAGCTTCCTTGTAGTTTGCTCTTTATTTTTTACAAAAATCATTTATATGTACATAAGTATCTATTTAATCAGAGAAACACCAAAAAAAAATCCAAGATTCAACCACTAGCTAGGAACGGTCATTCCCGCCGTTTTGACCGCATTTCGAAACGGGCATAAAAAATTCAAAAAAATCAAAAAAAGGAAAACCTTCTTATTGTGTCATCATATGTGACCAAGTTTCCAGAAAAAATAATAAACTTGTAATACGGTAATTATTTTTAAAAAGTGTTTTTAGAAATGAGCTATCATGTGTGAAGATTCATGGCTTTCAAGCCAAATGATCAATCTTATGGCCACATTCATGGCATAGTTTGTTCAAATGACCTAATATCGTGCACAGGGGTGCATCTTGGAATGACAAACAATGTTGCCTAAGGAAGTTTTCATTTTCTTTGGACGAAAAATTCATTTTCCATTTTTTCGAGTGCCCAAAATGAGTTTTTTTTGTGAAGAACCTACCATATATTTGTTGCAAAATTGGACCTAATCAAAATTATAAAATACTAGGCCATATATAATGCACAATTGACAAAATGGTTGGGTGTCAAAGTTTTGATCCACCTCTGGTGAAAAAGACAAATTCCCGCCGATTCAGCAGGAAGCGGGTCAAATTTGAACTGGAGGTGCCTCATAGTTTGCTCTTTATTTTTTTCCAAAAATCATTTCTAGTTACATAAGTACCTATTTAATCATAAATACATGGTTTGGTGGCGATACGTCGAGGTTTGGACGGTGGCCGAGGGCCACAACTCTGGAGCGCGTAAACTCGCATGCCCGCCGCGTGGTCACCGCGTGACCGTGGCGTTGCCATGTGTTCTGGGAGGCCTAAGCATGTCTAGTGGGTTGGGCACTCCCCAGGTAGGTGCTAGGAAGAAAATCACAACATAATATTCTCACGAGGAGACCGATCGATGCTCAAACATGAATAAGCAGCCAAGTGTTTGATTAGCGGTACGGGAAATGCAAATGCCTAATGGGCGTGAGTTTTGGCTGAGGATGATCAGTTACTAAGAAGACCGTCTTCACAAATTTTCAGCTCAAAAGGAGGAGCCTAGGTGGTATTTGCTTTGCAAAGTACCACAATGGACATAAATACGAATGTTGAAGCTGGGCTCAAAATAATGAATGGATTGAGCTGGCATTTGGTGAAGGATAGTTATTTGGGCATAGGAAAGCACTGTAGAAAATGGATACCATTTGGAGATGCCAAAGTGGTACTTCCTTCACAAAGTGTTTTTCTGAACAAAATAGGAAAATGAATATTTTTGAATTATTTTTGAATTAGGCAAGGAAGGTTTTTTTACATATTTGACGAAGATATGACCCAAAGAATTTACGAGATTTTTTTGGGAATTTTGGGAATGACAGAAATATAGGTTGCTTCACAACCTAGGGCAAAAACTGCCACATGGACATGGCACATAGGCAAAACTGATGAGGTGGCGCATAGTCATAGCAACTCACCACAATTTACAAGGTTATGACCATCTATATTGGTCATGATCAGCTAGAAATAAGGCAGTGGACCAGTGCTATCTGCTTTATGACCATTTC
This sequence comes from Triticum aestivum, assembly GCF_018294505.1. Taxonomy (NCBI): domain Eukaryota; kingdom Viridiplantae; phylum Streptophyta; class Magnoliopsida; order Poales; family Poaceae; genus Triticum; species Triticum aestivum. Next base: position 511,612,226 of record NC_057805.1, on the reverse strand, counting down.
ATGTAAGGAAATTACGACATTTCTGACCAAAATGGTCGTTATAGTTTAGGGTTTGAAGCCCCCCGAACAGCTTTTGACCAATTGGTCTCAAATGGTCATAGATCTATGACCAATTCTTCCAGGGTCACTGACAGAAGCTCACTAGTTGACATATTTCTTGTAGTGATCTCTGGTACCATGGCACGGCGTTGGCGGCGGCATCTTGGTGAAGAAGAGGACGACAGTGGCTTAGGGAGGAAGATGACAGTGGCAACTTGATCTATATTAATTGAGAAGCTTTCCTTACTTCCTAAATGTGCAGATATGCTCTTCATTGATATAGCATATCCTTATCTGTATTATTCACATAATTATTTGCTAGCAGAATATCCAAAACAATCTGAAAAATAGATAGCTTGAATGATGCATGTGTTATTAACTTCATACATTATTTTGAGGAAGAGTTCAAGCCGTGTATGTTTTTTAGAGGAATCCATCTATGTTTTTGCTATCCATTTTAAGTTTTTAGCTGTATGGCAGTGGTGATTTTTAGTTCGTGTTGCTTACAAAAATAGTTGTTTGTGGACTTCACATACGATTGACACAACCTAAGTCTGCTAGCACACTGGGATGAGTTAGTTTATTTGTTCTCTTAACTAAAGATTTGTACCTCATATGTGTTATTTAATTCTCCACTCGCTGCAAATATACATTATTTTGAGGATAATGTGACTTGAAGTTTAATTTTGACCTTTGAGTATGTAGTTCTGCACTAGAATGCTTTTGTGACGCATATATTAGCTACAGTTCATTGTTTATGCTTCCTATATTCAGTGTCACATTTATATGTTGCGCTCATTCGACAGCCCCAAAACTAGACTGTCTAATTCACACTTGTGCCTATGAATGTTAGATCATGTAGTAATGCATTTTCCTTTTTTCTGGGAGAGACTTTGGCTCCTAACAAACATTGTGTTGTTCATTGTACGAGGGCGTTGAGCAGAAGAACCAAGTAGAAACTGCGTAGGCCTTACTTGTGTAGATGTGATGCCTTGGCATACACGTATAACAGAAATATATGATTTCAAATCAAACATTGTCATGTCTTCTGAATCAGTGCTTCCCATCAAACAACAGAAATTAGTGATTCAAATTAATATGGGGGTGATCTAAAAAATTACCTAATTTTCTAAACATTTAGTTGTTCAAATTGCAATATATTGTTAAATTTTCATTGTTTTAAGAGTGTTATCAGGGTTGTTGGTTCCATTACAATATAAATCCCATTAGGCAATTCAAATTGTAGCGAATGTGATACTTCACTCTTAGGAATAATTGCTCACAGCTTCTTCCAAGTCTCCTTGCCTAAATGTGAGTCGTGATTCTTAAGTGATCACCATAATTTTTTTCCTTGCAATGCTCATTGTTGCTGGTTATAATTTTTCCTGGTTCTTACTAAATTTATTCTCAAGGTGGTAAATGGCTTTCTTGTTGTTACATTATTGTTAGGCCAGCCCACCCTTATCTTGCTGTGTAGGTATCTATGGTGCTCACAGTGGTCGCCCAGGTCCCGATGGAGATGGTAGTCCCTGGCCAGGGCATGGAGTCGTTGTCGTCGACCCCGCCATTTCCACTCCACCCCGAGGTATCCGGATCCTTACTTCATGGGCTTCGCTACTTTAGATGAAAGGATCCATGCTATATGAAAAAATTTCTTCAATTTGTGTTCTTTACAAGTATATGCAACCTTGGACTGGATGCCAAAATTGTCTTTTATGTCATCCTCTAACTTACTGCAAATCAATTTTCGGTTGTACCAATGCTTCCTAATATGTTTGTGCTTCTCAGGTTCATGTTCTTTAGTTTAGGCATAGTAGCTTCTAGCTACTGTATATGCAACATCGCATTTTGAATCATCCAATAAAAGTTGCATTAATGCCCTGATTGTTTTAGATAGCGGATTATAACATATGCAAACCCCTGATGTATACGAGGGAGTGTTTGTTCATTAGTATGGCAACATGTGTCGTAGTGGCCAGGACCCTTCAATTTGCTCATCTACTCTTTAGTTTTTCACCCCTTTAACATTTAATTTTGTTGTCCTTTCTTACGGATTTTTATTGGTTCTTCTCTTTATATTTTCAAAATGTAAAGGAGATAATAGAATACGTGTTTACTCTCAAATTGTTTCTTCTCTTTACCTAACTGTGACAAATGCATCTTTCCTTTTCCAGTGCTTCTCAAGTTGCTTTACAAAAGATGGTCTCAAGGACCATCTCAATGAACCAGTTGAGGACATGATGATCTGATTCAACACTGCGGTGCTAAGAGACAAGTCAGAATGATGATGGGTACGAATAAGAGGGCAACAATAACAACCAATAGATCAGATTCTGTCAAAGGGGTCATGCTGAATGAATATCAGATATGTGTCTTCGCCTTCAAGATTAAAAGGGGGAAACCATCGCTCGCTGTCCATATGCTCAGGTACCGAATCACAAGTGCATTGTCTATACAAAAATCATTCTATGGTCATATGTCTCACGAACTATTCACATTAGGTTATGGAATGGCACCCATGGAGTTAATCGACAAGGCAGTTGAACCAAGCTATCTATTAGCATGCATAACTATGGCTTCGTAGTTTTACCGTCTCCACTGCCACTGTGTTTGGCTTTTGCTCTTTATGTTTCTGTTCTTGGTAGTGAACTTAATGTCAGCTAATTAACTTTTGTAATCTCTTGACTGTACTGAACCTATGATGTTTGCTTCTGGAACGGATTAGCTTTTATAATATCATGGCCGTGATGAACTCTATGATGTCATGCTTCTGGTATATAGTGAATGTTCCTTCTTTCTGTTAAACGGGAAAATTACCTGTTTAATAACTTGCTTTCCTACTAATTTATTGTAGTGCTGATCTTTACCCGATTGGCCATGTCATTGGCAGATAAATGACGCCACTTATTAGTATGCTTAGTAGCTATGGCTCTGTCATTGGCTCTCCTTTATTATGTTCCTACTCTTATTACCTCTTCTATACTTGCTTTTCGTATCGAACTTCATGTGAGTGGATATCTTTTGTGGTATTATGAACACACTGAGCTTCATCCTGGCTTATAATCGGAGCATCATTTTGTCTTGCTTATATCGCAATTGAGTGTTTCTTCTTTGCCTTATTGTTATCATGTATTAACGCATCTGCTAAATCTGGATTCCTACTAACTTACCATTACCTGCTTGATCAAAACGTTGGGACCGGCACCCTCGCGCCAAGGCGCGTTCCCGATCTAGTGCAAGTAAGATTCCACAAGACTTACGCACAAGGCAAGGACTCCTGTTATGTTAGGCCTTCAGTGTATTATATAAATTGAGGCTAGCCTAGGCGATAGATCATTAGAATCTTGTACAAACTCGTGGTAGACACTTGTACTCTCTACTATACCCCAATACAGTACAATCAAAGCAGAATATAGGGCTTTATCTCTTCGAGAGAGCCCAAGCCTGGGTAAAATCGAACCACTGCAGGCTTTATCCATACTCCAACCACGCTTTTCACACAATGCCTGGCAAGACGCATCTGCACAGCCAGTCAAAGAGTAACAAATGTAATCCTCACCTGCACGTAATGGGCAACAAAAGCAACAAGTTAGTATATATAGCACTTGATCATTGATGCATTGGAACATCAAAATATATGAGTAAAATAATAAAATTAGTAATTGGAGAACGAAAATTTACCTTTGCTGCACTTAGCTCCTGAAGCATGCCAATTCCATGAACCGGTACACACATGGCCAGTAGAGCCACCAAACACATAGCCTTAGCGTTGTTGCCGATAAACGCCATCACGTGTTAGCCTCCTTTTTCTCACTCATGTTGTTCTAATTCAGCAGAACAATGTTCTTCTCGTAGATGTTAATATAGTTGTGTGACTGTCTTTCATGAATTTATTTCTCATTCATGCTTTCCCACATTATTTCACACTAAAACCTGTCTTTTACGGTAGTTATTGTAGACACTAGACAGTTTAACATTTTGATGCCCTTGATCAATTCATACTAAACGAATCATCCCATTGCCCCGCCAAAAAAGAACAAAAATCATACCACTCTTAATTTGGATTGATTTTGTACATAGTTTGTTGGCGATGGTTCACAAAATTCAATAGTTAGAATTACAGTGTATTCATAACTTAGCTTCTCTTCATATCGTAGTATGCAAATACTCCATCCGTCCGGAAATACTTGTCATCAAAATGAATAAAAGAGGATGTATCTAGATGTATTTTAGTTTTAGATACATCCCTTTTTATCTATTTTGATGACAAGTATTTTCGGACGGAGGGAGTACTGAATATATATTACTACAAAAATTGTCTTTGTTGGTCATCCGTCATATTTGACAAAAAATCGACTGGAATAGTGATATGGCAGTTGGTTTCAAATAATCACTTCCCAAGTGACTGCACAGTTTCCTAGGTCAATCGGCTGAGAGTATTTCGACCCATTTATCATTCAGATCGTCCTCATTGGTCCGCAGCAGCTGCTGCTGCTGCCGCTTCATACTTCGGGCGGTGGCTACGAGGCGCCGTCGAAAGCGCTCTTGCGCAAGAGGGTCCTCGGGGACTATGTATTCTTTGGTGCCGAGGCTCTCGTCCTTCTTGGATTCCGGCATGTAGTTGTCATCGGCCCCTTCAAAGAGGTCGACAGGGTCCGCCTCCCTAGAATTCCTCGGGGCTGACATGTTGCTCGGGGGTGGCTTGAAGGTCCTCCTCGGGATTGCCAGCATTGTAGGCCGCTGCCGCACCATTATCGGTTGTGGCATTGCTGTCGTTGGTGTCCCCGATGGTACCCCTTCTGTGTCTACGCCGACGTCTTGGAGGGAAGTTGGGAGTATCGACCATGTACACATCGTAAGTGGATGTTGCGGTCCATTTCCAGTGTTTCTTAATGGCGAAGTGCTCCCAGAGAGGTCGTCGATGTCTTCATCCATTGTCTGTGGCCTCTTCATAGTATAATACGTCGGTTAAGTCATCGATCGTGGTGACTAGGTGGGTGGTGGGTGGGACGTAAATTTCCCGGTCATCGTCTTTAATTCTGATCTTTTCATAAACCAAGGTCTTGCCATCTGAGATCGACAAGCTCTGGATCCGGTCAAGCAGCTCATTAACGTGAGACAACTCCTCGGGGTTTATGGCCTAGTCATAGGCCTAGTTGATTCATAGTGGCAAGCTTGATGCATCTTCGGCCATATGAGGAGGTGTTGGATTCTAGATCCGTTACCGAGATCGGTTTTTAATTTGACATCGTATCGGAACCGGTCTCAGATCTACGTCGGAGCCAGGTACTGTGAAGGGGTTGTCCAAGGCGGAGGAGAGGAATTCCTCCGTGGCCCCTAGCGGTATCGGGGGGCATGAACTGTTGCCCTTAGGGGGGATTGGTTCCAAGGTCGAACCTCCGATGTTTGCCAACCCTTGATTTTAGATGGGTGTCCAACCTGATAGGACAAGATCGCCGCGGGCGTCCGCTATATACTCCAGACCTCCGAAGGTTACGATTTGGTCGGCAGAGTAGTTCTCGACGGGGGACAGATGGACTGTTGAGTCAGCGCAGAAGATCATGCTGCCAAACAAAAAAGGCTGGCCAGGGAAGTACGTGTCCCCGCAACCGTTGCCGCAGTTGATCTGTAGATGAGCCATCAATCCTTCTATTAATCTCATAGCGGAACTCTCAATGAAAGCACCAGTGTCGGTGTAAAAATCGGCAGACCTCGTGGTAGGGGGTCCCGAGCTATGGATCTCGGACAGATGGTAACAAGAACAAAGAGACAATGTTTACCTAGGTTCAAGCACTCTTGATGGAGGTAAAACCCTAGATCCTACTCTTGTTTATATTAATGGAGATGTATCAAGTAAAGAGTGGATCTACGTCGAGATATTAAGATGTGTTCTAACTCTAGGGCTAGCTAGGTGAATGCGTTTGTGTTGAAGTCCCATCTACGGGCTAAACCCATTGGCTTATATACATGCCAGGTAGGGTATCTAGCACTACTAGGGAAAACCTTATACACAGAAATTTAGCAGTAGCGCGTGTCAAAAATGGGCGCTAGTGCTAAATAGCAGTAGCGCGCGTGCGTAAACGGCGCTACAGATAAAATAGTAGCTGTAGCGTGTGCACGTGAAAAAGCGCTACCACTAATATTTCCATTGCTAAAACGATAGGCTACCCGTAGCAGTAGCGGTCTTGAGAGAAGCGCGCTACCGCTAGGACATAAGTAGCAGCGCGTTTCGCACGGAAAGCGCTACTGCTAATGGAAATAAAATAAAATGAAAAAAAAATGGAAAAGTAAATAAAAAGAAATAAATAGAAAAAGGACAAAGGAAAAAAATAAAATGTAGAGCGAAATAAATGAAAAAGCGAAAAAGGAGAAAGGCGTAGCAGTAGCGTTTGTTCGTAAGATGCGCTATAGCTAATGTAGCTGCAGCGTGTTTCCTAGATTCAAAATAAATGAATGTGTTGCAAGTCTAGTAGGTTCTTAATTTTTAGTGAATTTTTATTAGGACAAAAATTTGGGGCATAATTTGAGTTCTAGGTTCATAATTTGAGTTCTAGGGTTCATCCATCTATATTTGGTTTTTCAATTGAGTTTTAGAGAGCATGAAATTTGTGTAAATTTTCTTGAAGTGTCAAATACTAGGAGATGCAAATTTGAAGTGGTCATGATATATGAAAAATCCTCAATTGTGTTTGCTCATTGATCATAATCGACATTGAAGTGGCTCGATTATGCCCAAGTGGCCTTTTGTTGCTTCCAGGGAATGAAGCCGAGTGGCCTATGTTTTGCCGGAATGTTGATTCATTTCCGTTCCGGCAAATTTCAGGTTCTCGATTTGTCCACTTTTTAGCAAAGGTCATGCCGAAATTTGCCGTGAATTTCGACATGACTTGTGCTACAAACTAGGACATATTGAGTGCCCGGGATTTGCCGCACCGGGAAGGAGTCAACGTTCCTGCAAAACAATAGGGCTTTTTTATATCATTATTCATTTTATTATGTATAGAATTAATTGACTAGATTTAATCGTAGGAAACATGGCTAGCAACGATGAAGGGCAGGGTTCTGGTGATTGCGACGATGTCTACCGGGCGGCAGACGAATTTTTGAGCCTTGCCGACGAGACTGAGACCGGCGCTGAGACTGAGACCGGCATCGAGACCGGTGCTCAGACTGAGACCGGCGCCAAGACTAGCGGAGCCGGTGTAGAACCGAAATCAAAGAGGCAACGGCTTCCTAACAAGCTCAGGACTACTAGACTGGTGGTCACGGAGGTGGACGACGGCAATTTTGAGCCAAAAGCGCCCCCAGGAAGCGCGCGCGTGCTACGGCAATCAAATAGGCTGCATCGTACGGACAACCGCCACCATTGACGATGAGAAACTACAGAAGATAGATAATATGAGGCCCTCCCTCCTAAAGAAGTTTCACCAGATATTCTTGTTCCAGGGCCGGAATGAAAATGATTATAAAGATCCAGATAAGGACCCGGCAATGAAGAAGATAAACAAACACGCCATGACCAAGTTTGGCGACGCGTTGGCCGCCTGGAAAACAAGGGTGAAAGCAAGGATCATCGACAAGAAGGAACCCTACTCCGAGATTGTAAAGGATAATCCATCAATCACGGAAGAACAGTTTCAAATCTTCAAGGCGGCTTGCGAGGCCGAAGCTGCCAAAAAAAGGTCTAAGTACATGAAGGGGCTTCAACAGAGAAACATTAGGAGCCACCACCTCGGAAGCCGTGGTTACGGCGGGAAGAGGTCCAAATGGGCCAAGGAGGACGCGGAAGCTGCGAGTCTGGGCATCCCAAACCCCTTGGCGGAGTTCACCGTCCCGCAGGAGCGTGACGTCCTCAGGGCCCGGTACCGTTGTGATCCAGTGAAGAAGGTTTTCGAGACGAACGCAGTCACGACGGAGTTCATGAGACTGCTGGTAATTTTAGTTTTTGATCAATTCGACTGCATGTTAGTCATATTTGTAAACGATCCTTGTGCCTTTTGTAGAGAGAGCAGCACAGGATTGCGGCCGAAAGCGACTCGCCGTCTGAGGCGTTGGCGAGGCCCAAGTGGGACACTCCATTCAACCGGGCGTTGAACATATTGAAACGACTCCCGGTGGATACTCGACCGTCGTATGGACGCGTGCACGGTGTCGGAGACGGCGCCACATGGAAGAAGTACTACAGTGAGACCAAGGAGGAGAGAAAGGAAAGACGGAGGTTAACCGAAGAAAACATCGACAAGAAGGTTGAGATTGCGGTTGAGAAGAAATCATCTTAGACAGTCGCAATAGCGGTAGCTGCCGCAAAACAGATGGTTGTAGATATGTCAACTTCCTTGGTTCCGGCCGTTTTCAATTGGACAAGACAAAATCCAGAAAAAAATGCAGCGGACTTTCCCCTTGCTGACTTCTTGGGGAGTAGCTCGACTAGCGTTGCACCAGCTCCCGCACCGTCTCTCGTACCGGCTCCCGCACCTCCTCCCGCACCGGCTCCCGCACCGGACGTGCTCGGCGGTGCTTCATCTTTGGCTGAGCTCGACGCCCTCACGGTATCTGTCACACCGTCCCCTTCAATAAATGTATAATCTCCCGTTTTCGTTGCCTTTCGGATGTCTCACATCGCAGACTTTTCTTTGCAGGCCGACAAAACCCCGTGCACCATATTGTACACCATCGGCGACCAGAAGGTGGACGTGGGGAAGGCGACGATAATGAAGCCGAAGGAACCATTGTTCCACAGCCGGCCGATCCCCTCGAACGTCTTTAAGGTTTTCGTGGCCAGTGTCAAACCGGGCCACGAGAATTTGCCTCCTCTGGTACTAGGGGGGATGACAACGAGACCCCGCGGCGGCTTGGTAATTGTTGCAATGGGTGGGTCCTATTGTGGCCAAAGAGTCTGCTTCGTCTGGAGGCGGCCAGGAGCGCACCCACGAGCACGCAGCCTCAGCAAGGTATGAACATCAACACCCCACCTACCCAATTAGCGTCGGGTGTCGGGTTGGGTGATAGCGGACGGGGTAAGGAAGAGGCTCCATTAGTCGCTGATGACGTCGCCATGGATGAGGATGAGGATGACGATGGCACTCAACAGTATGTCTATACTGGCGCCTACTCAGGGTTTGAGCGTCATGAGTCGGTGCCTGAATTGCCGCCTCCGAAGGCTCAACGTATTATAGACGACCTTCCGGCAAAGAAGCGTAGGAAGAGAGCGAGGAAAGGCAAGAAAGCTGATTCTATGATCCAGCCGCCTCAGCAGCCTCGGGTTCAAGACCGTATAGATATCACCGGTGCGGATAAATTGCATATCCTCGGTCAACCAATCCTACCTGCAGCAGCGCTAAGGGACAGATTCGGCGATCTAAGGAGTCTTCATGACGATGTGCTGCGGATAGAGAAAGGCCTCATCGCCTCGAAAGATCCAGGATACCCACTCTACGTGGTTAACGTTCCGCGGCAATTGTCGTACGTCGACTTCTTCCCCGCGGATAAGTTCTTCCTTCGATTCGATTACATATTCAACATGTTTCACGTGAAGAAGCTGGATTTTATGTTTGTCCGCCTTTATGCCTTGCACATGAACTACATCATCAAGGTTGAGCAGATACCTTATATCTGTGTCGCTGACCCGTACTTCATGCACGAGAGCTTCTTGGGAGTCTTCGCAAAGCACCGTGAATACGCGAGGGAATACATCGTCAATTTCATGCTCGCCAATAAGGACAAGGAGGCAATTCTCGTGCCTTATCATCCCCTGTAAGTCATCCGCGCAGATATCCTTCCTTCGATTTCAATCATTCATTTGCACGGTGGAGGCTAATTAATTTGAGGGGTACTTATTTTGCGCAGCGGCGGGCACGCCGTCCTCATCATCCTCTACCCTCGATACTCCCACGCTCTTTACTTGGACTCGTCGAAGAACATTAACAAAAAGGATTACACCCACATCAAGGATGTTCTCGACAGTGCTTTGTTTTACTACGAAGCACGGGGTGGAGAGGTCCAGGACAAGAAGAGAAGGGGCGGCAGGCTCGCCTTCGGCCATAAGACCGACTTCTGCTGCATCCAGCAACCGATTGGTTCTCTTAATGATGGATTCTATGTCCTACACCACATGTTGGAGTACAGACGGGATCACCAGAACCTTCGCATGTCACCTACATCCGGCGATGCCCATATTCTGCAATGGGCAAAGAACGTAGGAGATATCGAGGATCGTCGACTTTGAGCCGAGTTCTATCACATCCAGCGCGAACTTGCCCAAATCATCATGAAGGAGGTCATCGGAAAAACAGGGATGTTCTACAAAGAAGGACAAATGTCGCGAGAAGACGTACGCACACGGGTAGCCTCTCAGCGTCTCGACCTGAAGCCTTTCACTAGGCTCGGGGACTATCTCCCTAACTTGGATGGATGGCACGACATGTTGGAGTGATTGTCGATATATGACAATGTGTCCATTTAGTCCATACTTTTTGTATGATGAAACTTTGAGTTATGCACGACGAAACTTTATTTGTGATGTAATTAAACCGTCCTCCTCGACTAGCGACGATCACTCTAGTTAGGGCATTTGGGGTACGATCAAATTTGTTATTTATGCTTATGATATGTTGCTTCTATTTTTGCCAAGTCTGTCTCTTTCTGTTGCTTAACTATATATGTTGCATATCATCGACTCATGTGACGATGCAGGTGCATAGATCATCGATGGCGAAGAAGTGCTACGCCAGGAGTATATATACGATGAGTGGCCGGAGTGTTAGGCCCGGGTGTACCGGTTTCCGGTTTCCGAGCGACAGGCAGTAGTTAGTTTAGGTTCACGCTAATGCGAGAGAGGGATACGAACTCATGTACTGCATAGTTCCGCTCTCACTCAAAGTGATAGCTCTTCTCGTGTATATCATTGTTTAGATGGATGACGATGTAGTTGCAAGTAATCGAGACTTGTATCGCTATTTTCGAGATGATGACGAGATACCACTTTGTGTTGGATGATGATTATGATGAGACTATTTGTATGTATATGCTATGATTACATTTGTGGCCTCGCAGCCATTTGTATGTGTATCATGATGACATTTGTATCTGCTAAAGATTCTTGTATAAAGCCTGTTCAAATACAAAACAAATATGCAGAAAAAAAACAAAAACTACTAAAATTAGCAGTAGCGAGTGGAGAAAGTTAGCAGCAGGGTGACAGTAGCAGTAGCACGTCCAGCCCAAGCATGCTAGAGCTATTAGCAGTAGCGAGCTTGCACGAAGCACGCTGCTGCTACACTTGCATACCAGTAGCGCGGGCGCCCACGCGCTGCTGCTAAGTGTTAGCTGTAGCGCCTTATTAGTAGCGCCGGTCCCCGCGCTTTTCCCTAGTAGTGTAGGGTTACAAGGTCGATATCTAGGCGTGGAGGCGGCAGGAGATGTCTTGGAGTACACGTCAAGTCTTCGGCAGATGCAGTCTTGATCTCGTCTCCAGCGTGCGACTTCCGGGGTCCATCTTGAGGAGAATGAGGGCCCACTAGCCTAGCCCGAGGAATACGGGCCGACTAGGTAAGTAGCCCCTAGTCCAAGACACCGTCACAATGTATTCCTCCAGTATCCGGGAGTGGTATGAGCTCATGGTCTAAGGAATATATACTTGACAAGAAGGAATCTCTAGCAAATAACTAAGTGATACGATCTGGTGCTAAGCTTATGGTTGGGTTTGTCCATCACATAATTCTCCTAATGACGTGATCCTATTATCAAATGACAACTCATGTCTATGGTTAGAAAATCATAACCATCTTTGATCAACGAGCTGGTCAAGTAGAGGCTTACTAGGGACACAGTGTTCTCTATGTATGCACAAATGTATTTAAGTTTCTGGTCAATACAATTCTAGCATAAATAATAAACATTTATCATGAACAAGGAAATATGATAATAACCAATTTATTATTGCCTCTAGGGCATATTTCCAACAGTTATCTCTTGGAGAGAACCCGAACCTGGGTAAAATCATGTGTCCCTGTTACCATCGTGCCAAGCCTACTAGCTCGGGATGCCCTACCCAAAGTCTGCTGGATTTGACTCCATCACCCAGCCTCTACATCAAGTAAATTTATACGGCCCTCCATTATTCAATTCAAAGTTTTTACAGTATCTAGGTATAGAAAACTACATAGGCACCATGCGAAGCTACATGAGGATGACACAACCTTTTATTGTGGTTGGTTACAGCTACATGTACTTGTCACTACTATATGTTTCATACACAATAGGAATGCAAAATAAAACATCTCAGCTTCAACTAGCGAGTTTATGAGGGCCGGAGGAACGAAATAAAGTTGAGTTCTGTTAGAGAGAAGGATCTAACTAGCAAACAACAACATTTCTGCTTCGTGTGACCAGATCATACTGCGTTGGATGCATGAAGATATACAAGAGAAGGCCATTGGTGTCGGCACCATTGCTTACAGTATCATATATCTTTCTAGCAATTAAAAAGAATAAACACTTATATGAATGATTAACAAATTTAACTAGGTTTAGTTGAGAGTCACCAATGGTTATACTACCAACACCGTCAATGATGTTTCCACAAATCAAGAATACTGGGAGGACATGGTATTTCGTTTGCTGGGAGCACATCGACGTAGTAGGGGCGGTAAGGAAAGGCATCATCGATACCACTACCATGTTCCTCGGGCTCTCTTAAAATTCACTGGCGTAAATACTGCATTCTCGAGGTGTTAATGTGGTATGAAACTGCTCTGCCGCCAATATCAAGGAGGAGCACGTCTTTGTGCGGATGAAGTGCGATGATACCACAATAGGTCTGCTCTTCTTCTTCTTCTTCTTCTTCTTGCGCAAAAGCTTACACATTGTAGAGGTGGCTGGGGGCACAGTGCACTGGCACAAACTTTCGCATCTCCCATTGTTCAGTTTTTGACTAGAACACCATGGAGTGCACAATCATGGCCCCTGGCTCTTCAGACACCAATGCATTGATGGAGTACATCTGTTCAATCCTTGACACCATGTACACTTGGTACACCTCGTAGAGACGTGACACAGCCGGGTCAAAGGCAAGGGACATACCCTCAATTCTGCGGTGTGGCCATATGTCCGGTGAGCAAGGCAGGGGAGCGCACCGTATTGTCGCAGGGTTGCACACATAATATCGGCCTCTGTTTCATCATAGAGGAGGAGGAGGCCGTTGCAGTGTTCAGTTACACGGGCCCAACTGTGCCAAAAGAGAGGACGCTGAAATTCAGACTTGTCAGCGCCGCTCGAGCGGGAGACCGGCGGGGCGAGGAAGTAGGACTCGTCCCGGCATCCGAAATGATTGGTGAAAACACAGGGGAAGACGCGCGACGTGAAGAAGCGAGGTAGGAGTCTGTGGGCGTCGATGATCGTGCGCCATGCGCGGCGGACGGTCCGAGACCGGGGAATGGCGCGCGGCGGTAGGCGGCGGAGGACGTCGTGGAGCTTGTCATAGGGAAGGCAAAGGCCGCTGCCGTCCGCGGTGGCGTCCATCAGGGATTCAGGGTGCTGGTTTTTGTCGGCGCCGGACGTCGCACCACGCACGAGTCGAAGAAATCAATTATTGACGATCGATCTGGAGTGGGTGACCTTAGCTAGCTTGTTCCGGGCAGTATGTATACGTATATAATAACACGCACGCACACTTTGTATCCGTATTGTGATCGTGATGGATGGATCGGACAGTATGTTGGAAGTCGGACCAGGAGTAGGCAGCAATGCCCGTATGTCATAATTACTGGCGATTTTATACGGAGCACGGCCAGGCGAACGTACAGTCTAGTTGCAGCGTTCATTATGATGTTTAGTATGCTTGATTGATAATACTTCCTATGTCGGCGGCTTCACGTTCACAATGTACATGATGATGTTTAGTCAGCAGGAACTGGCACCATTTTGTCAGAGAAAGAATAGCCGTGCCATTAACTTCTTCTGAAAAAAAGAATATATGTATTGCCAGTCTCTCATCCCATGCTTACTGTGTTAACAACATATGAAACAAACACACAGGTCGGCAAAGTAAACGGTCAAATTGTACACGTGCACGTGAAAGGAACAACATACGTACGTATATGTAACACATTTAGAGCAGTAGAAAAATAAAACGACATGATTCGAAGGAACTTTAAGGAAGAGAGCACACTAAAGGTAGACCGATGATGATCGAGGAGTTCCGGGACAACGCGTGCACCCAGGACGCACAACAGAGCGGCCAGCAGATCAGGGGCTCGAGATGGACTCGCACAGGTTCTTGCAGAAGGTTACGCAGGCGCTGAAGACCTTGTCGACGCAGGCCGTACTCGCCGCCGGCAAGACGGCACAGACGGCCTGGCACATGGCCGGCGAGGTTTCGTCGCATCCGGCAAGGCATTTTGTTCGGCAGGCAATCTGGGCATCAGGGCACGCCAATCCTCCGCCGGCGGGCGCCGGTGCCGTCGGCGTCGGGTATCCCAGCCCCACGGTGGTTTGGAGCAGCAACATGACGCAGATGGCGACAACGGCGGCCGTCTTGAGGGTGAGCGCGGAGGCGGCAGCCATTGGGGATGGATGTGCCTTGACACGCGCGGATGAGAGGCCAGCTACAAGGAAAGGAATAATACCGAGGAAGCTCGATCACCAGAATCAGAACACCAATAGTTGGGCTGCTTGTACTGTACGAAAGAAGGAGCGGGCAATGCTCTTTTATAGGCAAGAAAAATAGAACGCAAAAAAATGATAACATGAGAATCTCTATCTCCAGCATGGAGAAGTAGTGTCACCCCATTACCAACCTATATATGGAGTGCTGATCACGTACACCATGTCATGTGTTGACTTCCAGGGATTGTGCAACTAACATGTGATACGCTCATGTTATTATTATTGTTGTTACAATTATTATCACAACATACAGATACACACACATTTCATCTATCCGCAAATGGTATTCTCGGATTTGTGTACTTATTGCTTGTACGCTGCATTTTGGCTATAACTTCTAAAGAGTGTTTCCGGTAATGCAAATCATATATCGTTAGAGAAGATATATTGATTCACCCGTAAAAAAAGAAACATATATGGATTAGCCACAACTTTTTTGTACATTGTACTTTCACAAATTTCTTATGGTTTACGAGCAGTTTTGCAAGCTCCATTTCCATCTTGGTGAAGTAATAGCTGTCGATGTTGCCTAACTCCACATCCACTCATGTATACAATGTGATGTGTTGACTTCAATGGATTGTACAGCTAGCTGCAGATCGGCTCATGATGTAACAACAACTACTACTACTACAACAAAAACAACAATAATTTTGTACATATAAGTTCTTTCTACTAGAGGGTACTTTGCGCGTTTCTATGGGAATTGGTTTGGGTTGATAACATAATAACTAAAATTAAAAATACATATGAATTAATATATTTGATTGTGAATAGTTGTAATAGTATTTTATTAATATAAGTAGAATAATCAGATAAAAATATTATCCCATGCATGGTTAAATGTTGCTGTGGGTCTTTTCGTCATGAATGATTGCATGTTGAGGTGGCATGCTTGCATGTTGACATAATTATGTTAGTGAAAATGACTCTCTTGTAGTGGTTGGCTCTTCCCAGTTTTCCATGCGGGCCAAAGAAAAATAATTATTGTCATTGATTTTTAATTTTACATCCTCCATCCAATCTCCACGCGCTAGGTTGTGATGCAACTCCTTAGATGCCTTATGCACCTGGACGAAGGGAGTAGTACATTTTCGTTAATTTCTAGTGGTTTATCAGCAATTTTTGTTGTTGCAAATACTAGGATCAGCATCAAAGTGATCATGTGAATGATTGAAAATGTGACACCGGCTCACTCACCCCCACCTCCCGGTGCGGATGAAGCGATCCTAACAAAAAAAAGGGTGATTTACCATGCGGCTGAGAGTGAATTTAAAAACAATACTCTTTTATTTATGTTTAAACTCGAGCTTCACAACACTACTAGCGAGTGCACTAGCGGAAATCCAACACTACTAGCGAGCAAAAATATTATATACAAATATCAATAAAATTGGGAAAAATAGATATGTTCATTATCACACCCAAATGCTACCTGCAAATTTTTAGGTGAAAAGCTTAAGGATTTTGAATGGCGCAACAAAAAAAAAAAACAAGTCGAACACCAAAAGTTACACTTAATTTTGTTTTTTTCACCAACAAAGCACTGCTATCCCGTTCCGCATAAAAATTGTCCAAGCATGGTTGTTAGACTAACATGAACATCTGAAAAAATAGAATTTCTAAATTTTATTTACCATTTGTTTTGAATTTACTATTGATCTGAGAGCATTTGCTCCCGAGAGCCAAAACGGCACTCCCACCACAAGGAACTTTTCAGGCCCCGATGAATAATTTTCTGAAAAGTGTCGATGAGTTTAATACTGCTATTCTTTGATCATAAACTCATATAAAACAAGTATTTTCATAGTCACTTGCTCTAGTACTCAGCATGGACATTGGCGCCGAGCATACTGGCAGTCTTGAACAAGTCATCTGTTACCACTTTGTAGTTCCGTAGATGCCTCTCCAAGGAATGAGCTCAGTCCAGGGTACACTTCATGACCGTGGTTCCTTTCGCCGCTAGATCCAGTCTGGCCAGGAGAAATGCTGTAAGGTTGAGGTCTCTTACCTGATCGTTTCACGGGGATGGGGATGTGAGTAATTGCAATCATCTCTGAATTACCAGTTAAGGTCCTTTGGGTGGTGAGGGCAGCAGAGCACAAGAATCCGGCGGAGAGGTGGGAGGAGCACGTGGAAGATAGGGGGTAGTGATCAAAACATGGGCATTGTACACGGTGATACTGGGGCACCCTGTGATAGGCGCGTTTGTGATGCTATGTGGCTGGAACTACGTCCTAGAGACGGTGGCTTCGGGGGGTGTCGGCGCTGACGTGGCCAATGGTGTTCGAGCAGTTCATCACTGAGAGGCTCTCTTGGAGGTGCTAGTGATCGGAGTGTGGATGTGGCCAGGCGTGCGCAACACGAGGCACAAAGAGAACAAGGTGATCACTGCACAGGTCGTCGCAAGTGCAGTAACGGTGTTCATGCATCCCGAGGGCCCGGAGAGGTGGCGAGGAGCAGGATGATGGACCTCGCCATGAAGGTTCACACTGCCATGGCGAACGGAGGCTCCTCACGCCGTGATCTACGCCAGATCGTCGATGCCCTGATGGAAGAAAGAGGAGTTGTCGTTGGTGGAGCTGGATGGAGGATGTCGAACTACTTTTTTTAGGGAAGGCCATCATGGCTAGCTTTATTGATTGCAAAATAAGAATACATCATCTACGAGCTTATTCACTAGAAGGTCTGGAGACACGTCCACCCAAGAACTATAAGTCTTATTGCAACAAGAAAAAATAGCTAGCATATGCGCAATGAATCATAACAATGCTTAAATTCGGTCTTCCCATTTAAGACCCCAATATTTCTGCAAATAGCACTTCCGCTGAATCCCACCATCTATTTTGCCTAGTACAGAAATTGATCACATTCAGGGTGTCCGATTTCGCTTCAACATGCTGGAAACCTAGGTTGTTCACCAGATTTAGACCATCTCTCATCGCCATAGCCTTCATTGTCATTACATATACAACATGGATATTAAATCTTCATTGCGATGCTGAGAAAGTACCTCTTTCATCTGTAATAACCGCAACAGTAGCACCCACATGCCTTCTTCCTCAAAGAATGTTGTGTTCACATTGAGCTTTACAAATTTGGGTTCAGGCTTAGTCCCATTTGATACAGTCACATCATTTTCCTCATGAATGCTCTATGGTAATTACTTGCAATTGCGATGAATGATACGGGCCATCTTACTGAGGGTGGGCAAGTTGCATTATGCGTGATGCGGCGGCTCGTCCACCAGAAGTACTAGTAGACTGTCACTATAACCTGCTTGACAACTAGAAATGCCATTATTTGTAAAGCATTGTCTGGGAGCAACATTATGTGTTCCATTACTGGCAAACTAGAAGGGTTGACTCAGACCTAGTCCCTTCCACATATCCTAGAATGATTGCATTGTAAGAATAGATGTCGTATTTCTTCTACATATTGGTGAAAAATCAGGCAGGCTCCAATTGACCCAATATGTCTATTAGCAGGTATAACTTTTAGACGCAATATTCCATGAAGTAACCGCTTGCACAAAATTGAACCATTATGAGGAGTTGTTAGTTTCCATAGAGTAGACTAGACTTCCGAAGTTGCAGAGCCTCCCGGCCTTGCCAAGACATTAGCATGGGTTTGGTATTTAGGTATCCATTGAACTCTGTAGGTTGATCAAACTGAAAAAGTACCTCTCCTATCCGGATGCCAAGCTATAAAATAATCAAAGCCTTGATGGTGTAATGGAATTTGTAATATTCTCGGATCATCCACCGGGTTAAAGATCATTGTAGCCAAATCCTCAACCCAGTACCCTGAATTTGGGTCCATAAGGTCATTGACTATAGAACTTATTGTTTGGTCTCTAGGTGTGATATTTTGCCTGTCCGGGCTAGAAGGGGTCCAAGAATTTATCCAAATATTTACTTCCTCACCATTACCAGTTCTCCAAAATATATCCTCTTTTGAACACTTCAAGTCCCTTCATAATACCTTGCCAAGTAAATGAGGAAACATTTTTTAAATGGTTTGGAGGAGGCTTCCATTTGGGAACTATTTGGCCTATAATACCGTCACACAGAGGGAATCAGGGTTTGTGATTAGTGTCAAACACATTTTTGCAAGCATTGCAAGATTAAAGGAGCGTAAGTCTATTAGCGCCATTCTTCCTTCCCTCTCAGGATAGCATAGTGGTTTATGCACGAAAGAGGAAATGAAACAAGATTCGGAACATGATCAAATAAAACTAAAATCGCAAGGAGATATATATGGCTAGCAAACTGCAAGAACACTTCAAGTCCCTTCATAATACTTTGCCAAGTAAATGAGGACCCATTTTAAAACTGGCTTGGAGGAGGCTTCTGTTTGGGAAATATTAGGCCTTTAATACCCTCGCATAGAGGGAATCTGGGTTTGTGATTAGTCTCCAACACTATTTTGCAAGCATTACAAGATTAAAGGAGTGTAAGTCTCTGAACCTCATTCCTCCTTCACTCTTAGGATAACATAGCGGTATATGCATGGCAGAGGAAATGAAACAAGATTCGGAAAATGATCAAATCGGACTAAAATTGCAAAGAAATATGGCTATATCTTGGCTATTCTGGTCCAAGCACCCTAGGCCTTGAGAGTGACCACATTGTGTTAAGAAATCGTACAAAGTTTGTTAGTAGTGTTCACGAATCGGTATAAAAAATATTTAGCAGGCACAACAAATTAAGAACAAATTCGTCCTAGGGGCACAGGAAATTAAACTTTGTACCAATTTCTTAACACAATGTGGTAACCCTCAAGGCCTTGTGTGCTTGGACCAGAATAGCAGGCACAACAAATTAAGAACAAATTCGTCCTGGGGGCGCAAGAAAAAAAGACACAAAGTTTCCACATTTGCTTAAGAAATCAGAACAAATAAAAAAAGAATCTCAAACCACCGTGGGGCTCGAACCCACAACCACAAGGTTAAGAGCCTTGCGCTCTACCAACTGAGCTAGACGGGTTGTCACTATCATTTTTCCCAAGGCCTCTTGACATCTGCAGGCAGTTAACGTCAACATCAATGTTCTACTCTGCAGAACTCTGACTAGCTGAGTATAGCCATGGATCAAAAGAGTGCTTCGAGAAACTGAATGCATCTTCAGAAGATGATGGCCAATTGGTAATCCTAGAACATCTAAACTTGAACTAGCGATCGAGTTTATTCGGGGGCTACAGAAACGAAACAAAGTTGAGTTCAGCTAGATCTAGTTCTGCTTCTTATGACCAGATCATCCTGCGATGCAAGAACAAGACACAAGACAAAATTACTGGTCTTAGTGCTTATTACTTACAGTATCATATATCGTCTAATAATGAACAACATAAAGATTTCATTAGGTTGACAGTCACGAATGGCTGTACTACCAGCACTGTTTATGATGGTGCCACAGACTAAGGACATTAAGAGAACACGGTATTTTGCTGGCCGGGAGCACGTCCGCATAGCAGGGGCGGTAAGGAAAGGCACTTTTGATGCCACTGCCATGGTCCTCGGGCCGGGCTCTCTTAAAAGCCATTCGTGTAACACTGCATTCTTGATGTGTTAATGTGGTATGCAACCGCTATGCCGCCAATATCAAGGAGGAGCACGTCTTTACGTGGATGGAGTCCGATGATACCGCCGTAGGTCGGATGCATTTTCCTTAGACCGGTGACACTTTTGTCCAATTCGATGAAATTGCCGTTGTTGTTGTTACTAATTTGTTTCAACAAGCTGAAAGGCGTTCTGCTGCTTGCGACCATCTCCCATGTCACCCATGATTCTATTGTCCGTGAGTTGTGCTTCATCATATACACATGCGGACTGAGGTCAGCCTCGTGTGCTAGCGTCCACCCAAGTTGGTCGTCGCACGATCTTGTCAATGCCCATATCCGGAGCTGCAAGTCCTTGAGCTCCGCGCAGCGTACACCTTTCCCATAACTCGCCAAGAGGGACCTTCGAGGTAGCTGATACGTTTGTCCTCCGTTGTTGTAGATTTCTCCTGGAAGCTGAACCATATCGTATGTCTCCTCTGAGCAGTTCAGGATCATGAGGACGCCATTCTCGCAAGCCACGTACAACGACCCACGCCAGTACTCGGCAGATGGCCAATTAATATCACACGCAAAGGCGTCCTGAACATTTTGAAGGTGCCTAGGGGCGCAACGCCCTTGCTTAAACTTGCGCATCTCCCATCGTCTAGTTTGTGACGAGAACACCACCGAGTAGACCACCTTTGCCATTGGCTCCTCGGATGCCGGCGTGTGAGTAGAGTAGATCTCTTCGTGATTGTTGAGCACCTTGAACACCTTGTACAACTTGTAGTGCAGCGACACAGCAGGGTCGAATGCAAGAAACGTGCCCTCAGTTCTATGTCCCGACCGCATCACCGGCGAGGGAGGCAAGGGAGCGCACTGTATCGTCGCAGGGTTGCACACGTCGGTATAATTCTCCCAATCTTTATAGAGGAGGAGGAGGAGGCCGTTGCAGTGGTGTCTTACCCGGGCCCAACCGTGCCAAAAGCGAGGACGTTGAAATTAATGCTCGCCGGCTCTGCTTGAGCGGGAGGCCGGCGGGGCGAGGAAGTACGACTCGTCCCGGCATCCGAAATGATTGGTGAAAACGCCAGGGAAGATGCGCGTGGTAGGAGGCCGTGGACGTCGACGATCAAGCGCTACGTGCGGCAAACGGTATGGAA
Source organism: Triticum aestivum (assembly GCF_018294505.1). Lineage (NCBI taxonomy): Eukaryota > Viridiplantae > Streptophyta > Magnoliopsida > Poales > Poaceae > Triticum > Triticum aestivum. Next base: position 511,590,819 of record NC_057805.1, on the reverse strand, counting down.
CCGGGCAACGGCATGGGGCGGGGGTGGCGGAGGACATTGTGGAGCAGGAGCACGTCGTAGGGGAGGCACAGGCCGTTTCCGTCGGCGATGGTGTCCATCAGGGCGCTGGCTTGCTTCGCCGCCGGCCACCGAACCGGATAGATTCACCACACACGAACGAACGTACCGAGGTAAATTATTATTGAAGATCTGGAGTCGATCAACCTAGGTAGCTCCTGTCAGGATGTATATAATAACACGGCACAGATACGTTCATATCCGTATCGTCATCGTGGTCGGTCGATCAGAAGAATGATACGAATCGCTAGATGTTTATTACAATTGAAGGCATGGCCTTATATACACATATAGAGCACATGAGTGCGCAGCGATCTGTTACAACTGAATGGAGCTAGTTTCCAGGAGAGCCGTGCGCTGAGCTGTGTCAGGAGCGGGAGAGGCCACGATCACCGCGTGGGGCGCGTGGTCGGCACGGCGTGGGCTAAGTCCGCACTAGCCATTTTCCAACAGCCCCCCGCAGCCGCAGCAGGGTCTTCGACGATGTTGAGGCTGGACCGGAACTCGCTGAAGACGGCGGTCTGGAGCCCTTTTGTGAAGACGTCGGTGAACTGGGCGATGAAGGCACATGGAGAACGCGCACGTCGCCGAAGGAGACGCGCTCACGAACAAAGTGGAGGTCGATCTCCACATGCTTCGTGCGCAGGTGCTGAACTGGGTTGGAGGGGAGGTACGTGGCGCTGATGTTGTCGCAGTAGACAATCGTCGCGCTGCTGGGTGGTCGATGAAGCTCGTGGAGGAGTTGCCGCAGCCAGCAGGTGTCGGCGACGGCGTGAGCGACGGCGCGGTACTCCGCCTCCGCGCTGGAGCGCGAGACGGTGTGCTGGCGCTTCGACGACCAGGAGACGAGGTTGTCGCCGAGGAAGACGTAGAAGCCCGATGTAGAGCGGCGCGTGTCGGGGCAACCCGCCCAATCCGCGTCGGAGTAGAGGATCAGGTTGGTGTCGCGGGATCGCCGGAGGCGCAGACCGAGATGAGCAGTCCCGCGGACATAGCGCAGGACGCGCTTGAGATAGGTGAAATGACTCTCGCGCGGGTCATGCATGAAGAGGCACAGTTGCTGCACTGCATAGGCGATGTCGGGGCGAGTCAAGGTGAGGTATTGTAGCGCGCCGGCGAGACTGCGGTAGAGAGAGGGGTCGGAGACGGGCGGTCCGGCCTGAGCAGGGAGCTTGCGTTTGGTGTCAGCGGGCGTGGCGATCGGGCGACAGTTGCTCATGGCGGCTCGCTTGAGGATTTCCAGCACATACTGGTGTTGGGAGAGGAAGAGCCCGTCGCCGGTGCGGTGGACGTTGATACCGAGAAAATGATGAAGCTCGGCGAGGTCGGACATGGCGAACTCGCGGTGGAGCGCGTCAATGATGAAGCGGAGTAGAGCAGCAGAGCTGGCAGTGAGCAAGATGTCATCCACGTACAGCAGCAGATAGGCAGTGGAGGAGTTGCGGCGGAGGATGAACAGCGAGGTGTTGCACTTGGAAGCGACGAAGCCAAGCGAGAGCAGGTAGGCGGTGAAGCGTAGAAACCACGCCCGAGGTGCCTGTCGCAGGCCGTAGAGCGAGCGGTGAAGCTGGCAAACATGTGTGGGGTGGCGCGAGTCGATGAAGCCGGAGGGTTGTTGACTGTAGACGATCGTGTCGAGGTGGCCGTGGAGGAACGCATTTTTCACGTCCCGTTAGTGGATCGGCCACCCCGACGAGGCGGCGAGGCTGAGCACCACGTGGATAGTCGCCGGCTTCACCACCGGGCTGAAGGTCTCGTCGAAATCAACGCCGTGTTGTTGAGTGAAGCCACGAAGGACCCATCTGGCCTTGCACCGCGCCAAGCTGCCGTCGGGATGAAGTTTGTGGCGGAAGATCCATTTGCCGGTCACCGTGTTGACACCTGCACGACGAGGAACAAGAGACCACGTGTTGTTTTGCAACAAAGCATCAAATTCATCTTGCATGGCACGGCGCCAGTTTGGGTCTTGGAGGGCCTGTTTATAGGTGGCGGGTATGGGCGAGATGGGAGTGGTGGTGAGTGCAGCAAGAGCACTGGGGGAGAAGAGGGTTTTGGGTTGGAGAAAGCCAAACTTGGCCCTGGTATGCATGGCGTGAGCGTGGCGGCGTGGCGTGATGGGCACGGCGTGGGGAGGAAGGGGTCGGCCAGAGGGCGATGTGGGATTGGTTGGGCTGGAGCCGTCGCTGGAAGTGGCCGACAGGCGCGTGCAGGGCGAGCACGGAGTGGCGGGCGGCGTGGGGTCAGGGTGGGACCGAGCGGAGGGCGTGGTGGTGGGCGCAGGATCCGGGGACGCGGGATCCGAGGTGGGGCCAGGTTGTTGGGATGAGGGTGCGGATCGGGCGCGATCTGCATGGGATCCGGGGACGACCGGATTGGTCGGAAGGTCGGCTGGCGATCCTGAGGTTGGAGCGGCTGGGGTGTACCAGGTAGGTGGGATCTGCATGGGATTTTCTGCGGTACGTGGGGGGAGGGGGTTGTGGTCGGTGTGTAGGGAAATTGGTTTTCGTCGAAAATGACATGGCGCGACGTGATGGATTTCCTGGTGGCTAGATCGAGGCAACGATAGCCTTTGTGCTCGCGAGGGAGGCCGAGAAGCACGCAGCGACGTGACCGAACGGCGAGCTTGTTGGCAGTAGTGGTGTATAGGTTGGGGTAGCAAAGGCAGGCGAAAGTGCGGAGGTGGTTGTAGGTAGGTGCAACGTCGTGGAGTATGTAGTATGGTGTGTTGTTGGCGATGGCGCGAGAGGGTCGGAGGTTGAGGAGATGAGTGGCAGTGTTCAAGCTTTCGACCCATAATTCCGGTGGCATATGGGCTTGTTGCAAGAGGGTGCACATGATGTCATTGGTGCTACGAATGGCGCGCTCTGCCTTGCCGTTTTGCGGTGAGGTATGAGGGCAAGAGAGTCGGAGAGAGATGCCGTTGTCAGAGAGGAAGGAGCGAAGACGAGTGTTGAGAAACTCGCCACCGTTGTCACATTGGAGGCACTGAATACAGAGGTGGAATTGGGTGAGAGCGTAGGCATAACACTAGTAGAAAACTGGGCTTTGGTCACAGGGCAATATTCACATTAGTCCCGGTTCAGTCACGAACTGGGACTAATGTGAGCATTGGTCCCGGTTCGTGCGGCCCGGGGCCTGCCGAACCTCGTGGGGGCATTGGTCCCGGTTCGTCCGGACCCTTTGGTCCCGGTTGGTGGGACAAACTGGGACCAATGGGCCACGCTCCTGGCCCACCACCCTAGTTGCGGTCAGTATTTAGTCCCACCTCGCCAACCGAAGCGTGCTCACACCAGTTTATAAGCCCGTCCCTCTCTGCCTTGTTGAGCTCCTCTCAAAGTGAAAATAGATGCCCTTATACAGGGAATTTGACCTAAATTCACAGTAAATTTCTTTGAATTTCATAAAAATTTATTATGAATTTAGGTTGAATTTTCTCTACAGGCGCATCTATGTTCATTTTTTATAGTAAATAAAAATAAATAAACCTTAATAAAATAAACTATAGTAACTAAAATAAATAAACCTTAATAAATTAAATAAAAATAACAGCAGTAAAATAAATAAAAATAGCAGCAGTAAAATAAATAAAAATAAAATAATTAAAGTAAAATACATAAGTAATTAGAAATAAAATAAATAAGTTTTTTGTTGTAAGTAGAAACAAAACAAAACAAATAAAGCAAAAGAGAAAACAAAAAACAGAGAAAAAAATTATGCCACCTACTGGGCCACCACGGCCTGAATACGATTTGAAACCCATCCGTGGGCCAGGATTCAGGCCCGCAGAAGTCCCAGTAGGCCCCACAGGCATAGAGAACGGTTAGGCCCGAAAGCCTGCAGTTGAGAGGAGTTCGAGAGGGTGGGCGCAGCAGCGCTTATAAACCACTCTCGATCCCTCTCAACTAGCGAGGTGGGACTAAACTTTTGACGCGGGGCAGCACAAGGCCTTTAGTCCCGGTTGGTGCCACCAACCGGGACTAAAGGGGGGCATTGGTCCCGGTTCGTGGCACCAACCGGGACCAAAGGCCTTTAGTCCCGGTTGGTGCGACGAACCGGGACCAATGAGTTCGCTATATATACCCCATCGCCACAGCAGAGCACTCCACAGTGCTCTGTTTTTTCTGGCCGGCTAGGGGAGGGCATTTGGGTGCTCTAGCTCACCTCCTATGCACATGAGGTGTTCGATGAAATGTCTGAGCCACACTAGTTAATCTTTCTCCTCTCGAAACTCGACCTCCGAGCTCCATTTTCCCCGAGATTTGTCTAGGTTTAGCGGTCCGTCACGTCGCGTCCCCGTCTTCACCACCGTCGATCGCCCGCGCCGACGTCGCCAGCACCACTGTGGTGAGCCTCTTGTTCTTATCTTCTTTCTGAAAGGAAAAAAATTCTTACTTTAGATAGATACTTGTCTAATTTTGTTACTTTTATTATTCCTTCTTATTACATAGTGCGATGGTTTTGGTATCCGCCCCCGTCGGCCCTCGTCTTGTCTATGATTCAGATGTGGTATATATTATCTTTTTATAACTATTTGGTTCATTTATTGTTTATGACAAATATACTGACCAACGTGACATAGATTTTATTTATCTAGGAGGTGGTTGAACCGGAAATTCTAACCGACCCTATTGTCGAGAGGTTAAATTTAGTTGAAAAAGAAAAACAATTACTTGAAGAAAAAATAAAAAAATTGAGGAGGAGAAGATGATATTGGAGTTGCATGTTGCGGATGTCGTCGATGATCACAAGATCAAGATGGATGCAATGCGCTTGAAGATTAGAAAGATTAGAAAATATGCCATTCATACCGAGGCTTGGTATCATTATGCTGTTGGATCAATTGTTACCTTGGTTGCGATTATGATCGCATTTGTTTTCGCATTGAAATGTTTTACATAGTTTTAATGTATGGTTTAATTAATTAGATGCTCTGGAGAGCTATATATATGTTGTTAGATGAGAACTATGTATGTACTTTGGTTTTAATGTGATGATGAACTTCTATTAATTTGGTCACTTAATTATCTATTCATGATGTTCTGTAATGGTTTTTGACACACTTAATTATATATAATGCACGCAGATGAACCGGCAATGCATGTACGGTGACAGACACACCTCCGAGTACATTAAGGGCGTGCATGATTTTCTCGAAGTGGCTGAGGCAAACAAGCAGAATGGTTTTATGTGTTGTCCATGCCCTATATGTGGGAATACGAAGTCTTACTCTGACCGGAAAATCCTTCACACCCACCTGCTTTACAAGGGTTTCATGCCACACTATAATGTTTGGACGAGGCACGGAGAAATAGGGGTTATGATGGAAGACGGCGAAGAAGAAGAGGACGATGAAAACTATGTGCCCCCTGAATACGGTGATGCTGTAACGGGGGAAGCTGCTGAAGATCAAGAGGAACCAGACGATGTGCCCAATGATGCTGCAAGGGGGGAAGCTGCTGAAGATCAAGAGGAACCAGTGCCCGATGATGATGATCTCCGCCGGGTCATTGTCGATGCAAGGACGCAATGCGAAAGTCAAAAGGAGAAGCTGAAGTTCGATCACATGTTAGAGGATCACAAAAAAGGGTTGTACCCCAATTGCGAAGATGGCAACACAAAGCTCGGTACCGTACTGGAATTGCTGCAGTGGAAGGCAGAGAATGCTGTGCCTGACAAAGGATTTGAGAAGCTATTGAAAATATTGAAGAACAAGCTTCCAAAGGATAACGAATTGCCCCACAGTACATACGCAGCAAAGAAGGTCGTATGCCCTCTAGGATTGGAGGTGCAGAAGATACATGCATGCCCTAATGACTGCATCCTCTACCGCGGTGCGTACAAGGATCTGAACGCATGCCCGGTATGCGGTGCATTGCGGTATAAGATCAGACGAGATGACCCTGGTGATGTTGACGGCCAGCCCCCCAGGAAGAGGGTTCCTGCGAAGGTGATGTGGTATGCTCCTATAATACCACGGTTGAAACATCTGTTCAGAAACGAAGAGCATGCCAAGTTGATGCGATGGCACTGTGAGGACCGTAAGAAAGGCGGGAAGTTGAGAGCACCCGCTGATGGGTCGCAGTGGAGAAAAATCGAGAGAAAGTATTGGGCTGAGTTTGCAGCTCACCCAAGGAACGTATGGTTTGGTTTAAGCACGGATGGCATTAATCCTTTCGGGGAGCAGAGCAGCAATCACAGCACCTGGCCCGTGACTCTATGTATGTATAACCTTCCTCCTTGGATGTGCATGAAGCGGAAGTTCATTATGATGCCAGTTCTCATCCAAGGCCCTAAGCGACCCAGCAACGACATTGATGTGTACCTAAGGCCATTAGTTGAAGAACTTTTACAGCTGTGGAATGGAAACGGTGTACGTACGTGGGATGAGCACAAACAGGAGGAATTTAACCTGCACGCGTTGCTGTTTGTAACCATCAACGATTGGCCCGCTCTCAGTAACCTTTCAGGATAGACAAACAAGGGATACCACGCATGCACGCACTGTTTAGATGACACTGAAAGTATATACCTGGACAAATGCAGGAAGAATGTGTACCTGGGCCATCGTCGATTTCTTCCTACCAACCATCAATGTCGAAATAAAGGCAAGCATTTCAAAGGCGAGGCAGATCACCGGAAGAAGCCCGCCATGCGTACCGGTGATCACGTACTTGCTATGGTCAATGATTTACACGTAATCTTTGAAAAGGGTCCCGGCGGACTAGCTGTTCCGAATGACGCTGAGGGACACGCACCCATGTGGAAGAAGAAATCTATATTTTGGGACCTACCCTACTGGAAAGACCAATGCCCCCCTTTAGTCCCGGTTGGTGCCACCAGCCGGGACCAAAGGCCGCCGCTTCCCGCCCTTTGCGCTGCTGAAAAGAGGGCTTTGGTCCTGGTTGGTGGCACCAACCGGGACTAATGCCTACCTTTAGTCCCGGTTGGTGCCACGAACCGGGACTAAAGGCTTTGCTATATAAGCAAACACTTAGGAAATTTTTCAGAGTTCATCTGCAGTTTGCCCCGACGACGCCGACGCCGCCAGGCTGCCCCGACGCCGCCCGCCGCCCCAGCCGTCGCCGTCGCCGTCGCCCGTGCCCGTCGTCGCCGTCGCCGTTGCCCGCGCCCTCGCCGTCAGCCGCGCCCCTACCCCGACGCGCGCCGCCCCGGCCCGTCCCCGTCGTCGCCGTCGCCCTGCCCCGCCCTTCGCCCCGCCCTCTGCCCCTGCCCCGACCACGCCGCCGTCGCCTCTGCCCCTGCCCCGACGCGCCGCCGTCGCCTTGGTCAGGGCCGGCACTGCCCCCTTCCTCCCTATCTTTTTATTGCATTTTTATAAAAATGTATATATGTATGTTCATGTATATATGTTCTCTGTGTATATATATGTATGTTCATGTATATATGTTCTCTGTGTATATATGTTCTCTGTGTATATGTTCATGTATATATGCAAAAGATAGATTTTTAGAAAAGTTAGGATTTTTTTCTATTCATAGATTTTTTTGGTGATATTAATTATTGTAGAATATGCAAATGTTTGTATATTCATATGAAAAATGCATTAGGCAAAACCTTTACTTTTTTTTGAAAATTTCTATTTGAACAGTTTTTTATGAATGAGAGGAAAAACGAAAATAAGAAGAGGAAGAAAGGAGAAGAAGAGGAGAGGAAGAAGAGGAGAAATAAATAAGAAGAGGAAAAAAGAATAAAAAGAAGAGGAGAAGAAGAAAGGAATAGAAGAGAAGAAGAATGTTTCTTCTTCTCTCCTCTATTCCTTTCTTCTTCTCCTCTTTTTTTTCTTCTTTTTTTTCTTCGATCTTCTCCTCTATTCCTTTTCTTCTTCTTCTCTTTTTGTTTCTTCTTCGTTTTCTTATGTTTTATCGGGTCTGTCATCGTCGATATACCCCTCTCCCGATAACTTCAACACGAGGGGGGGTCGATATACCCCCTCCCCGATAATATTATTTTCCCATGTACGTTCATTGTCGTTGTCGATATAACCCCCTCCTGATAACTTCAACACGTGGGGGGCGGGGTCGATATACCCCCTCCCCGATAACATTATTTTCCCATGTATGTATGTCATCGTTGTCGATATATATAACTCCCTCCCAGATAACTTCGACATGATGGACGGTCGATATTTATACCCCCTCTCGACCGTGATAACTTATACCACGGGAGCACCCCCCGGCCCTCTCGCTCGACCAAAACTCTCGAGGACACCCAAACCGTAGAAAAAAATGATGTCGGTCTCCTACCCCCTCCCGCCGCGCCCCTACCCTTGAAGCATTGCCGAGGCCACCCCAAACCCGGAATAAGCTAGGTCTACGTTTTTACTAACCACCTGCTGTCATGTTTGTCTAATAATTGCCATGTCGTAATATTTACAGAAACAATGGAGCATGGACGAGACGAGCAAGCAGAAGAGGTGTTGGGGGACATAATCTTAGCCGGAGGTGATATCTTCTCGTATCTTAACGACAATGATGGTCTGGAAGAACAGGGTGAAGAAGCAGGCTACGGTGATCAAAGAGTGGAGGAGGAAAGACATGATTATGATGGCTCCGGTGACCCAATGCTGGTGCAAGAAGGAGCCTGTGGTGACGGCTCCGGTGACCGAACAGAGTCCGGCCAGGTAAATATATTAGTTAAGCCTGTGCTGGCTAGCTAATTGATGCATTCATTGTTTTGGTATGTACACATATTAATTAACACTCGTCTTCTTTTTTCTAGCCCTCTGGATCGAGCACAACTGCGGTAAAGAGACGAGGCCCGAAGAGAAAGTTGCGCTCGGATGAATGATTTGAGATCACAGCAATCGCGCGCGACGGCCAACCGATTGAACCCATCCGGACAAAGGATGCATTTGCTGCTCAGTGCGGGGTTCTAGTTAGGGACAAGATCCCGATCAGCATCCACCAATGGTATAAGCCTAAGAAGGAAGACCGTGAGGTGTCTTATGTCAATGATATGGAGAAAGATGATCTTTGGACTGAGCTGAAGGCAAATTTCACCCTACCGCCAGAGGAGGATCTGGAGAAGCCAGTTAAAGAGCAATTAATCAAGTCTCATGCTCTTAAGAAGATGGCAGACCTATTCAGGAGGTGGAAGAATGAGCTGAAAACGTTTGTCGACAAAGAAGAGACACCAGAATTCATCCGCCGGTATGAGAAGATCAGAGATCACTGGCCCGCATTTGTGGCCCACAAGACATCGGAAAAGAGTAAGAAGATGTCAGCGACAAACAAGAAGAATGCTGCAAAGAAGAAGCTTCACCATCGCACGGGGTCAGGTGGCTACCTCAAAGCCCGGCCTAAGTGGGCCAAGGCTGAGAATGATCTGCTTGAAAAAGGGATCGAACCACAGACAATGAACTGGACAGACCGTTGCCGGACTTGGTTCTTCGGGGCTGGCGGAACCTTGGACCCTGTATCAGGGAGGTGCGTTTGGACGAACGAGCTTTTGAGAATACCAGTCAAGAAGATTCAGCAATATATCGATGCAGCGCAGGAAGGGACGTTCGTTCCAGACAGAGAGAATGACGAGCTCACAATGGCCCTCGGGAATCCTGAGCACCCTAGACGGACACGAGGCACGCCAGGCTCCGTTCCGTGGAAGGCTGGTTTTTCGGACGCAGGCGGTTACAAAAGCCAGGAGAGGAGGAAAAAAATGGAGCAGACCCAAATTCAGAAGCTGCACGAAAGGGTTCAGGCGCTAGAGGAACGAGACAGCAATCGACATGCCGAAACTACCCCCGAAGCTATCCCGCCATCTCAGCGGAGAAGCAGCGTGGCTTCCACCAAGCTGCTTCAGCTGGAGCATGTCTTGACGGCTCCTGCTAGCTACCCCGTGGATGCTATCACGGAGTCTCAACATTGCCACCTTATGGCGCAATGGCAGAACTTCAAAGTCAAGGTGGCTGTTGGCTCTGTTTTACCTCCTGAACCCGGCGCAACCTACCACTGCCGGCCGATTCCAGGAGGATATGCTAGGGTGATGGTGGATGAAATAACGGAGGGATTTGAGGACCTCCAGCTTGACCACCCTACCGGTGAAGGGGAGACTTGGCTGGGTTTAGCTCTGAAGACTCCGTGCCTATGGCGGAAGGAGCTCATCAACCTTCCGAACTGGACGGCTCCAGCGAGTAAGGGCAGTCCGCCTCCTCCTCCGCCTCCTCCTCCGGCGAGTGATCAGGGCACTCAGCCTCCTTCTCCGGCGTGTGGCGGCACTCCTCCTCCTCCTCCGGCGAGTGATCAGGTCTCTCAGCCTCCTTCTCCGGCGCGTGGCGGCACTCCACCTCCTTCTCCGCCTGCGCCGGCGCGCTAGAGCAGCCAGCCTCCTCCTTCTCCGCCTCGTCAGCAAGGGCGGAAGAGACCCGCCGCTGCTGCGGCTGCTCCGGTGCGTCGTAGTCCTTCTCCTCCGCCTCGTAAGCAAGGAAAGAAGACAGCCGCAGCCGCTCCGTCTGCTCTGCCGGAGTCTAGCAGTACAGCTGCCAGAGGCGGGAGGCAATACAGATTCGGTCCTTCTCTGAAGACTCCAGAGAAGTTACCATACGAGAGGACCGAGGAGGAAACCAGGAAGATCGTGCGAGCCGAAGTGACAAACTTCTTTGAAGGGGTGAAAGCAAAGAAACATCCACCTCCAGAGGAGAAGGTAGATCCGGTGAAAGCAAAGCGCACTCTGGCTGCCCTGACAAAACCACCAAAGTCTCCGCCGAGAGGCAACTATGAGCGCATTCTTGCAAAGACATATGCCGAAGCGGAGCGGTCGGGAAGTACTGTCAGTGATCAAAGGTTAAAAGAACGACGAGCTGGGAAAAAAATTGCCCAGCTCGGCGAACAAGAGAACCAATCGTGCCCCCCGCTCAAGGTGTCAAAAGACATCGTCGCTAATGATCCGAGGATGGTGGCCGGTTATAGCAATCTTGGAGATTACCTGCCCGACGATGTACATTATGAAATCATGGAGGTGGACGAACACAAATACCATTACGGGAAGCCTCTCGTCAAAGATGAAAGATCTCTAACAACGATGATGCGAAGATTACATGATTGGTACATGAAAACCTGCAGAGAGTCTGATGGGATGAGTACTTTGACGCTGAGAGTTAAACTGGAGCATGACCTCGTTGGAATTGAACTGCTGAATGTTCCATTTGAGGATTTCTTCCAGTTTTACAATCAAAAGGCCCTCGATAAAACAACGATCACTTGCTACTGTCTGTAAGTAGTACTTCTATCATTAAGTCTCTCTATATAGGTCAGCTCTTTCATTGCATGTATTTATAATTATCCTCACTATATTATGCAGATTGAAGATCGCCGAATTGAAGAAAAGACAAATCGGTGATATTGGGTTCATTAACACAAATCTCATAGATGCATATACGGTTGAAAAACATCCCAAAGAAGCCGAGGCCAACTTGCTACGATCGTTGGTATTAAATCAAAACAAAGATATAATACTCTTTCCTTACAACTTCAAGTGAGTGTTACTGTCTTGTGCATATTCGGTTTCCCTTATTAGTCCAGGTTATGGTAATGTAATTGATGACTTATGCATGCATGCGTAGCTTCCACTATATTCTCCTAGAGATTAAGCTTGAGCAGGGAGTAGTAACCGTCTTAGACTCGAGACGAAAAGATCCCCAGGACTATGCGAACATGACTCAAATGCTCGAGAAGTAAGTTAAATCAATCATTATCCACCATATCAGCAACTTTGTTCATTTCCTGATATCAAGTAATTGTTTTCTTTGTCTGGCAGGGTTTGGAGAAAATTCACCACAAAAGCTCGGGGACTGCCGAAGAAGCTGCAATTTAAACACCCGAAAGTAAGTACTATAGTAGCATGTTCCGCGCATCTCCTAGTGATTCAAGCGCTAGTTTCATCAATACCATTTAGCATGCTTGCTTATCAGTTTGATTGACCTCTATTTCTTGTAAAGTGGTTGTGGCAGGAACCCGGGAATAATTACTATGGATACTACGTTTGCGAGTCCATCCGCTACACGACCTGTGAGCGGGGCTACTCTGACAAACAATATGAAGTGCGTAAGCAATAATATTCACAATTTTATTTTATTACCATCATTTGTGTTGAGTTTCATTTATTCATATATATATATATATATATATATATATGTATGTATGTATTGACCCCCTTCTTCAAATTAGATGTTTCGGAAGCGGGATGAACTCCTAGCACCAGATCGTATGCGAGCAATTCAAGAGGAATTGGCGGCATTCTTCCTTGACCACATGATCGCTGAAAACGGAGAATACTATGTGGACCCTGTGTTCTTACAATTTAATTAGGAGATTGTATTGTAAGAGATAATTATTGTATATATGTAGCCGGTAGTGTCGGATAGATATACGAGAACTTGTTGTTCGACCAATCTCTCAGAGAAGGAGAGGTGGTCGATATCACTTCTCTCTGTATGCATATGTTCATGACGATCTTCTGTTTCCTTCATTTGATTACTAGTTAGCGTGTCTAGTCCTCTCCATACGTATATAGTACGTAGCGTCGACCAAGCACGGAGATAAGAGAGGACACTTCTCTCTATTAATTAGCTAGCTAACACAATGTATGAAACACCTAAATTAACCCCCCAAAACCCCCCAACCCCCCCCTTAAAAATAAATAAATAAACAAAAACCCCAGCCCCTGAAATGCTGACGCGTGGATGCCTATTGGTCCCGGTTGGTGGCCTTTTGTCCCGGTTGGTGCCACCAACCGGGACCAAAGGCCCCCCCTGCCTGGGCTGGCAGCAGCGGCCACGTGGAGGACCTTCTGTCCCGGTTCGTGTAAGAACCGGGACTAAAGGGTTAGGGCTTTAGTAACGACCCTTTAGTCCCGGTTCGAAAACCGGGACAAAAGGCCCTTACAAAACGGGGTAGAAGCCCCTTTTCCTACTAGTGTAAACACGTATGAGAATATCGGCCGCCTCGGATTTGTGACGCAAGGGGAAAAACCATGAGTAGTGACTAAAATCATCAATGATTATTAAATAATATGCATAACCGGAGCAGCTAGAGACAGGTGATGTCCACAAATCACAGTGAATTAGTTGAAAAGGTGATGTAGTAAAAGAGCTAGAAGAGGGGAAGGGAAGCCTTGGGTGCCGTCCAAGTTGGCACGCCTCACATGTGGCAGAAGGGGGGGGGGTTATTACATGAGGAAAGAAAAGGAGACAATCTAGATAAGGAGGCACGGCTGGGGTGCCCTGATACGTCTCCAACGTATATATAATTTTTGATTGTTCCATGCTATTATATATTCTATTTTGGATGTTTAATGGGCTTATTTATACACTTTTATATTATTTTTGGGACTAACCTATTAACCGGAGGCCCAACCCAAATTGTTGTTTTTTGCCTATTTCAGAGTTTCGCAGAAAAAGAATATTAAACATAGTCCAAACGAAATGAAACCTTCGGGAACGTGATTTTTGGAACAAACGTGATCCAGAGGACTTGGAGTCTACGTAAAGTAATCAACGAGGAGAGCACGAGGTAGGGGGGCGCGCCCACCTCCCCCAGGCGCGCCCTCCACCATCGTGGGGCCCACGTTGCTCCACGGACGTACTTCTTCCTCCTATATATATATCTCCGTACACTAGTAGAAAAAGGGTCAAATGTCAAGCACATTAGTGCCAGTTTGCTTTTGAGCCGGCACTAATGTGTGCATTAGTGCCAGTTCCAACGGCTGGCCAGCCGCTTTCATTAGTACCGGTTCGTGGCCGACCTTTAGCACCGGTTCGTGCCACGGACCGGTGTTAAAGTGAGTGGTGGCAGGATGTTGTCAGTCTGGGGCTCCTCCAGCACCTTTAGTACCGGTTCATGGCACGAACCGGTGTTAAAGGTCGTCCTACATAAGCCCTTCGTCCACCCGAGCTCGCTCTGTTCTTCCCCTTTCCCCTCTCCTCTCTGTTCTTCCCCTCTTCCTCTCGAGCTCATCACACATTTTGCCCAAATTTTTTCAAGATTTGAAGGCCCCCATTCATTCAAATGATCACAAAGGTTAGCAACTTTGTCCTTTCATCTCTCATTGCTAGATTAGCTCTTGCAATGCTTTGTATAGTGATTAATTTATGAGTTTAGTAATTTGGTAGAAAATATATGCGCTAGTATTTGATTTATATGCAATTTGTGGTCAAAACTAACACTTAGTTTGCATATGTAGGTGTGGTTTACTTAGTGCCATATAAATCTCCGTCGTAACCATAGTCGATTGGCCGCACCGTTCCGTCGCCGGCACCACCTTGGGGTGAGCCTCTTGTTCATGAATGTTTTACATTACCAAATTGATGTTTGTGTGATTTGGATATATAGTTACTCGTATAATTATCTTACCCGTACGTTGTTTGTTATACATAGTGCCATGGTTTTGATATCCGTCCCCGTCGGCCCTCGTCCTTGTTATGATTCAGATGTGGTATATTCTCTTTTAAAACTAGTTGTTGCATTTCGTGTTTATGACAAATTATGCCCATCAAGTTGACATAGATATTTTTGGCTAGGAGGTTTGTGAACCGGAAATTCCAACCGACCCTATTGTCAAGAGGTTAAATTTAGTTGAAAGAGAAAACGAGTATTTGAAAGAAACATTGAAAAGAATTGAGGGGGAGAAGATGGAATTGGAGTTGCATGTTGCCGATGTCGTCGATGATCACAAGATCAAGATGGAGAAAATGCGCTTGAAGATTAGAAAGATTAGAAAATATGCCATTGATAGTGAGGCTTGGTATCATTATGCTGTTGGATCAATTGTTACCTTAGTTGCGATCTTGATTGCATTTGTTGTTGCATTTAAATTCTTTAGTTAGAGAGTTATTTGTTTGTTGCATTTAAGTCTTGTATGAACTTTATGTATGAACTTGTATTAATTTGGTCTATTCGGTGTTGTGTAATGAAGATGAGCCGACAATGGATGTACGATGACCGATGCTCTCCCGAGTTCATTAATGGCGTGCAAACTTTTCTGCTTGCGGCCAAGGCAAACAAGCGGGCGGATGGTTTTATGCCTTGTCTATGTTTAGTCTGTAAGAATGATCACAATTACTCTACGTCAAGAACCATTCACGTCCACCTGTTTAAGTCCAGTTTCATGCCCCACTATAATGTTTGGACCAAGCACGGAGAAAGAGGGGTTATGATGGAAGACAATGAAGAAGAAGAGGACGACGACAGCTTCCTGGCCATGGGTTCCCTGAATACGATGATACAACAATGGGGGAAGAAGCTGAGCCGGCAATGCGGGAAGAAGCTGAAGAAGAGGCATCAGATGAGCCCGCTGATGATCTAGGTCGGGCCATTGCCGATGCAAAGAGAAACTGCGCAAGTGATTTGGAGAAGAAGAAGTTGCAGCGCATGTTAGAGGATCACATGAAATTGTTGTACACGAATTGCGAACCTGACAAGAAAAAGTTGGGCACCACACTGGAATTGCTGCAATGGAAGGCAGAGAATAGTGTATCTGACAAGGGATTTGGAAAGTTGCTGGTAATGATAAAGAATATGCTTCCAAAGGACAACGAATTGCCCAAGAGTACGTACGAAGCAAAGAAGGCTGTCTGCCCTCTAGGGTTAGAGGTGCAGAAGATACATGCATGCCCTAATGACTGCATCCTCTACCGCGGTGAGTACGAGGATTTGAACGCTTGCCCGGTATGCGGTGCATTGCGCTATAAGATCAGGCGCGATGACCCTGGTGATGTCGAGGGCGAGCGCCCCAGGAAGAAGATTCCTGCCAAGGTGATGTGGTATGCTCCTATAATACCACGGTTGAAACGTTTGTTCCAAAACAAAGAGCATGCCAAGGCGATGCGATGGCACAGAGAAGACCGTAAGAAAGACGGAAAGTTGAGAGTACCCGCTGACGGGTCGCAGTGGAGAAAAATTGAGAGAAAGTACGGGAAGGAGTTTGCAGATGACGCAAGGAACGTATGGTTTGGTCTAAGCGCAGATGGCATTAATCCTTTTGGGGAGCAGAGCAGCAACCATAGCACCTGGCATGTGACTCTATGTTTGTATAACCTTCCTCCTTGGTTGTGCATGAAGCGGAAGTTCGATTCATTATGATGCCAGTGCTCATCCAAGGCCCTAACCAACCCGGCAACGACATTGATGTGTACCTAAGGCCATTAGTTGAAGAACTCTTACAGCTGTGGAATGGAACATGTGTACGTGCGTGGGATGAGCACATGGGGGAAGAATTTGACCTAAAGGCCTGGCTGTTCGTGACCATCAATGATTGGCCTACTCTCAGTAACCTTTCAGGACAGACAAACAAGGGATGCCACGCATGCACGCACTGTTTGGATGATACCGACAGTATATATTTGGACAATTGTAGGAAGAATGTGTACCTGGGACATCGTCGATTTCTTCCAAGCAGGCATCCCGTAAGAAAGAAAGGCAAGCATTTCAAAGGTGAGGCGGATCACCGGACGAAGCCTCGCCACCGTACTGGTGCTGATGTACATGATATGGTCAAGGATTTGAAGGTAGTCTTTGGAAAGGGTCCTGGCGGACAACCTGTTCCGAATGATGCTGACGGACGCGCACCCATGTGGAAGAAGAAATCTATATTTTGGGACCTGCCCTATTGGAAAGATGTAGAGGTCCGCTCTGCAATCGACGTGATGCACGTGACGAAGAATCTTCGCGTGACCCTGCTTGGCTTCTTGGGCGTGTATGGGAAGACAAAAGATACACCTGAGGCACGGGAGGACCAGCAACGTATGCATGGAAAAGACGGCATACATCAGGGTCATGCCAGCTACGCTCTTACCAAAGAAGAGAAGGAAATCTTCTTTGAATGCCTGCTCAGTATTAAGGTACCGTCTGGCTTCTCGTCGAATATAAAGGGAATAATAAACATGGCAGAGAAAAAGTTCCAGAACCTAAAGTCTCATGACTGCCACGTGATTATGACGCAACTGCTTCCGGTTGCATTGAGGGGGCTTCTACCGGATAACGTTCGATTAGCCATTGTGAAGCTATGTGCATTCCTCAATGCAATCTCTCAGAAGGTAATCGATCCAGAAATCATACCAAGGTTAGAGAATGATTTGGTGCAATGTCTTGTCAGTTTCGAGTTGGTGTTCCCACCATCCTTCTTCAACATCATGACGCACGTCCTAGTTCACCTATGCGAAGAGATTAACGTTTTGGGTCCTGTATTTCTACACAATATGTTCCCCTTTGAGAGGTTCATGGGAGTCTTAAAGAAATATGTTCATAACCGTGCTAGGCCAGAAGGAAGCATCTCCAAGGGCCATGAAAATGAGGAGGTCATTGAGTTTTGTATTGACTTTATTCCTGACCTTAAGCCGATTGGTGTTCCTGAATCGCGGCATAAGGGCAGACTGGATGGAAAAGGCACGCTAGGAGGGAATCAAAAAATATGTATGGACGGACATTCTCTCACTGAAGCACACTACACAGTTATACAGAATTCCGCCTTGGTGGCTCCGTATATGGACGAACACAAGAATTTTCTACGCTCCAAACACCCGGAGCGGTCTGATGACTGGATTACACGTGAACAAACCAGGAGTTTCGCCGGCTGGTTGCAGACACGTACCATGCATGACGCCTCTATTGAAGATGACCTGTACTCGCTGTCCCAGTTACCATCTTCGAATATAATGACTTTCAAAGGGTACGAGATAAATGGTAATACATTTTACACGATCGCCCAAGATAAGAAGAGCACCAACCAAAACAGTGGTGTCCGCTTTGATGCAACAACCAAGACGGGAAAGGAAACATATTATGGTTACATAGAGGAGATATGGGAACTTGACTATGGACGTGGTTTGAAGGTCCCTTTGTTTCGGTGCAAATGGGTCAATATGACACGATATGGGGTAACGGAAGACCCGCAGTATGGAATGACAACAGTGGATCTCAACAATCTTGCGTATGCAGACGAACCATTCGTCCTAGCTAATGATGTGGCACAGGTTTTCTATGTGAAGGATATGTCTACCAAGCCGAGAAAAAGAAAAGATAAGGAAGCGAATGCATCATACGATGAGCCAAAGCGCCACATAGTTCTTTCTGGGAAGAGAAACATCGTGGGAGTGGATGACAAGACAGACATGTCAGAAGATTATGAAAAGTTTGATGAAATTGCTCCATTCACAGTGAATATTGACCCGAGCATCCAGTTAAATGATGAAGATTTTCCATGGCTACGGCGCAAAGGGACACACGCGAAGAAAAAGTTTCACACCCAAAGATCTGGGAAGTGATCGGCTTCACTATCATCACTTTCTTCTGTGTTTCACACCCAGGAGGGAATCTCTGTAATAGTTAGGGTAGTTATGTGTTTTGGCATTTGAAACGCGAAGAAATTTTATGTGCAAACAAATTCTTTCATGCATTTACTGATTTTTTCAGCTAAATGACCCTGAAATTGAAAAGCATTTCAAATGAACTCAGAAAAGGTTGAAAGTTGGCATGGTATCATAATTTCACCCACATAGCATGTGCAAAAAAGTAGAGAGGGTTACCGCAAAAACTGGATGCACTTCGTGTACAAAATGGACAATCTCTTTCGAAGTATCAGGGTTTCGGACGAAAACTCATCCGTTACAAAGGCATTTCATTTTTTAAATAACCTAAGCATTACCAAATTGAATATAATGATAAAACACACTAATATTAAACATAAGATAAAAGAATCACTGAAAATCTATTTTCAAAGTTAAGTTATTCACAAACTAGTGATTCACACAAATTTCAAATAATTCAAAATGTAAACAATTCAAATTTGTAAACTACCGGCACTAATAGAAAGTTTGTACTTTTTTGTACCTAAAGCAAAAATATTCACAAAGAAACTCTAAATACAGCAAAAAATAACTCAAAAATAAATAAAACAAAAATAAATAAAGCAAAAAAATAAGAAAATAAAAAGCCCGCCTACTGGGCCAAAGCGGCCTGCATACGACTAGAAACCCAACCTGTTGTTGGGCCAGGATGCAGGCCCGCAAAGGCCCAATAGGCCCACAGGGCAGCACAGAACAGGTAGGCCCAGAAGGCCTGCAATAGAGAGGAGCTCGAGACAGCTGCCACGACGGGGCTTATAAGCACGTGTGGGCGCCCTTCGGCTAGCGAGGTGGGACTAAACCTGCCCGCACCGCACCTGCGCCAGCGCACCCCCTTTAGTACCGGGTGGTCGCTCCAACCGGTACTAAAGGGGGGGGCCTTTAGTACCGGTTGCAGCCACCACCCGATACTAAATGGGTGCGCTTCCCGCCGCTTGGCCTGGCCAAAATCGACCTTTAGTACCGGTTGGTGGCTCCAACCGGTACTAAAGGCCCCTCCTATATAAACAACACTTACGAAAATTTCGTCAGTTTCCTCCCACTTCTCTCTGCCTCATCGCCGCCGCCCCGTCCCGCGCCGTCGCCGCCGTCATCGCGCCGTCCCCGTCGACTCCGCGCCGCCTCCGTCCTCGTCACGCCGTCCGTGTTGCCGGCTCGTCCCCATCCCCGCACCGGCCCGCGTCCCCGTCCCTGCACCGGCCCATGTCGCCGTCGCCGTCACCTCGACCTCGCCCGCGCTGTGAGGCTCTGTACCCCCTCTCCTCTCCCTCCAATCGAAGCCGCCGCGCGCGCCGCCGGCGCCGTCGCCTTGGCTCGTCGTCGCCGTCGCCTGCACACACAACACATACACACACATACACACACACCATACACACACACACACACCATACACACACACATACACAATTTTTGTTCTGTTTTTAGTTTTTAGTTTTTCTGTTTTTAGTTTTTAGTTTTTCTGTTATTAGTTATTAGTTTTTAGTTTTTTTTAGTTTTTTCTGTATTAATGTTATAGAATGTTAGTTATATAGAAATGTTAGTTATATATAGAAATGTTAGTTTTTTCTGTATTAATGTTATAGAAATGTTTGTTATATAGAAATGTTAAAGAAAAATTAGTTATACAATTTTAGTTATAGAAATGTTAGAAATGTTAGTTTTAGATATGGTCGATGTTTTTTTAGTTTATTATATTTTTAGTTATAAAATTTAGAATTTGCATATAATAAATCACAATCCAATCATTTAAAAAATGTTACTTTACTTTTGCGGCATATAGTATTTGTTGTCAACGATGCCCGGCCCGCATCCTCGCCGTCGACCCGTTCGCGACGACGTCCTGCTTCAGAGGACCCATGTCCGGGATTGGGCTCCGCCGGGCTGGCACTGGGAGGTGCTACCTGGAGGGGCGCGACGCTTGGTGAGGAACCCGGCCTCGGGTCCCGTCGTCGACCCTGATCTCCTTTGGTGGCGTTCGCGTGGGCCACATTCGGTGCAGAGGGAGCCGGCCCCGCCGGAGGTGGTGCGTCGTCGTGTCAGGGAGGAGGACGAGCACGTCCATCGCTACATGGCTGCTATGGACGTCAGGTTCTCCAATACCTGGCAGGTTCTTTGGGCAGATGACCGGAGATATGATCCTGTGATGGTTCCTTGTCTTTGGGTGTCCACCGCCCGCGCCCCAGGAACCGCGAGTGGCCTAGATTCTTCTATAGTATTCGATCTTTATTAGCTACCTAGCCAGTGATGTATTCGAGATTATATATTATTCGAGACGATGTATTCGAGATTATATATTATTCGAGACGATGTATTCGAGATTATATATTATTCGAGACGATGTATTCGAGATTATATATTATTCGAGACGATGCATATTATGTACTATATGATTCAGTTTTTCCTTATTGATTGCATCCATGCATTGTAATTTGAATACTAAATTGTTTTATATTTCTTCTGTATTAGTTAAATAAAAGCTATGGCGGACAATACCGGCAGAGAGGGAGAAGAGGCCCTGTTCGAGATCATACGCAGCCCTAGCAGGCCAGATGATCTGAATGAAGCAAATGACGGCTCCCAATATCTGAACAATACCGGGGAGGGTGATGATAAGATATTCGATCTCGACGACCGAGCTGATGAAGTCATGAACTATGATTATGATTATGATGACGCAGACAATGATTATGATGACGAATACAATGTTGATCTTGAAATAACAAAGACTACCGGCGAGGTATATTTATATAAGCAGGCATCTAGTGATCATCACATGTTTTTTTATTTGAAGATATATTAACGAATCGATCTTTCTTCTTTCAGCCCTCCGGATCGAGCAAATCTGCTTCTACAGACAGCAGGACAAAGCGCGGCCCGGGCAAAAAGTTGAAGGAGGGTGTAAAGTACAACATCGATTCCATCAAAGCTAGTGGCGAACCCCTCACGCCTAAGAACATTGCGAACAAGTTCGTTCGTCAGTGCGGAGTTCTTGTGAAGGACCAACTCCCGATCTCCATTCAAGAATGGAAAGAGCCAAAAACTAAACGCCCAGATGTTACTTGGGTCGACGACAGAGCAAAACAAAAGCTTTGGGAATCTCTGATGGAACATTTCACCCTACCAGATTATTTCACTGATGCAGATGTGCAGAAAGTCAAGGACGCTGCTCTTAAGAAGATGGCAATTGCATTCAACACCCACAAGAAAACTGTATGGGCCAACTACCTCGCTGCAGAAAGGAAGACTCCAGAATTCAAGGGAACACTGGAGAAGCAAAGAGAACACTGGCCCGCTTTCGTGAAATTCAAGGAATCAGAATTATCTAAGGAACGGTCGAGAAAAAACAAGGCCAATGCCGCAAAAAAGACGCAGTTCCATAGGCTGGGTCCAGGTGGCTACGCGGTGGCAATGCCTAAGTGGGATAAGTCTGAGCAAGAGATGGAGGATGCAGGGGTCACTCCGGTTACTAGGAGCTGGCCCCCCAGGTGCAGAACTTGGTTCTATGCGCATGGGGGGGCGTTGGACCCGAAGACAGGCCTGGTTTCGAAGAAGGCAAGTCTAAAAGGAGCAGAACAAAAGTTACTTGACGCAATAGAAGATGCTCGAAAGGGGGTGTTCACGCCCAACAGAGAGAACGACGAGCTTACGCGCGCCCTGGGAAATCCTGAACACCCGGGAAGAACACGAGGCAAGGGCGTTATTCCCTGGTATGAGGGCTTTTCGGAATGGAACGACGACTACAGGACCCGTGCAAGAAAGAAGATGGAGGAGGAGAAGAAGAGGAAGCTGGAGGAGGAGCAGAGGAAGCAGGACGCGGAACGCCTTCAAGGCCTAGAAGCAAGGCACGCGGACTTGGCACTCAAATTCCAGCAGCAGCAGCAGCAGATCGACTCACTTAGCCAGGAAAGGGGGTCTCAGCAGCGGCAGCAGCAAGCGGATGATCATCCAGCATTGGATAGCACCGTCCCATCCATGCCGAGAAGCAGCGTTGGTTCCGCCCCGGGCGACGCACTGCTGGATACATACCCTGTGGATGACATCATAGAGAACACTAACTGTGAGCTACACTTCAAAATGAAGAACATATCCATGAAGGTGGCGGACGCCGTTGCTTTTACAATTACCCCCGAAGCAACCTTCCATTGCGCCCCGATTCCAGAGGGCTATGCTCGTGTCTTGGTTGATGAGGTGGTGGACCCATATTCGGGGCTAGATCTTGACATTCCTGGAGGTGACGACGAGCACACACTGGGAGAGGCCATACATCGTATCATCCTATGGAGAAAGGATTGCATCATCTTTCGAAGTCCACCGACACCGCGTCTGCCGACTCCTCCTCGAAGTCCGCCACCGTGTCAGCAGACTCCCGCTCCTCCAAGTCCACGAACGCGTGAGCAGACTCCTGCTTCAAGTCCGGCACAGCGTCAGGCCACTCCTCCTGTTTCAAGTCTGACACCGTGTCAGGCCACACCTCCTGCTTCAAGTCCGGCACAGCGTCAGGCCACACCTCCTGCTTCAAGTCCGACACCGTGTCAGGCCACACCTCCTGCTTCAAGTCCGGCACAGCGTCAGGCCACTCCTCCTGCTCCAACTAAGCCACGTCAGCCGTCTCCGCCGCCTAAGCAATCGCAGAAGAGACACGCCGCAGCTATGGTGCGTAGCGGTACGAGTCGAGGTAGTACAGAAAGTACAGGCGGAGACAAGCGATATAAATATGGTCCAAGCAGCCTCGCTCCTCTTCCTCAGAGGCCTTACGACATGACCGAGGAGCAAAACGATGCAATAGTGCGGGCCGAAGTGGACGCTCATTTTCGACCGAAACCGGCAACGCCGCCGAGGGAGAAAGTGCCTGAGGAAAAGATTGACCACTTCATTCGTATGGCTAGACCACCAGCTCCCAAGCCTGTTGACTCAGACTATGAGCGCCAAATCAGGAAGGCACATCGAGCACGACTACAGAAAGAAGCGAGCTCGAGCTCGAGCCAACAAGCAGCTGTCAAAAAATGCGGGAAAACCGTTCCCCAGCTGGGAGAACAGGCGGCGCAATCGACCCCCCCCGCTTGTTGTGCCAACAACACATGAGAGTACGCGCGCCCAATATTATTGTGGGCAAACCGTTTACGTTCCCGAGCTGGGCGATGTGGTAATAACCGAGGAGCATATAATGCAGGCTGAAATGCTCAAGATCACTGTTGGACAACTCCTCGAGATCGAGCCCATGTCTCCGCTTAGAGAGGAGGAAATAAAACGGAAATATGTCCGGGGCCAACCTTTGGTCGAGCCAGACGAGGTCAAGAACCTCCCAACGAGAATGTATGAATTGCATCAGTGGTACATGAACATTACCAAGATTTCCAATCGAGGGACCCTCATGGTGAATGTCAAGGAGGAGCATTACTTCCATGAGAAAGCTCTGTCTGTTGAGTATTCAGAACTATTTCAGTTATTCAATCAAGATGCACTCGACAAATCTATCGTCAGTTGCTACTGTCTGTAAGTGATTTCTTTCTGTAATTTAAGTCTCAAGCTAGCTCTAGTGCTCATTGATTGATCATTAATTACCTGTAATTATATATCCTCACTATATATTCTTTTCTGTGGTATTATGCAGGATGAAGATGTATGAAATGAAAAAAGCTGGATGCTATGGCATTGGGTTCATTGACCCAAATACCGTTAATGAATACACATGGAAATTGGAATGGTGTAGACAAGATGTAGAGAAAAACATGGTAGAGTTCTTGAAGCGCCTCAATAGCAATGAAGATATACTACTTCCTTACAACTTCGAGTGAGTCACACTGTCTTGTACTACAAATTCTGTTTTTGCTTACTAGCTAGATGTTAATAAGTGTATAGGGTTTAGGGTTATAGTTGATTAGTGTTATGCACATGCCCGCTTAATTTATACATGCAAACGTATGCGCATGCAGCTTCCACTGGATCTTGTTAGACATTAAAGTTGACGAAGGAAAAGTTGAAGTACTGGACTCACTACTTAAAAAAGATAGTGACTACAGCATCGTGAAGGGGATAGTCAACAGGTAATTTCAATCATTATTAACTATATCTCGGCCTATTTAGTTCGTCATTTCCTGATATGAACTATTTTTAATAACCCCTTTATTAATTTTCTTTGCCGGCGGGCAGGGCTTGGGCAAAGTACATCAAGGTGACTCCAGGAAAATGGCGACAAAAGCTATGTTGGTATCGACCCAAGGTAAGTAATTAAGTAGTACTAGCTAGCTAGCTACCATCTCTTTAATTCTTGTTTCAATACCATTAATTAATTAACATGCTTGATTAATTATTATCTGATTAAATTCTATTCTCGTAAAGGCCCTGAAGCAAGCACCGGGGACTGAAGTGTGTGCATACTACGTTTGCGAGAACATTCGCATGATGGCGTCCGAAAGGAGCAGATCTGATAGACAGGACTGGGTACGTTTGCCAGAACACTATTCACAAATCTTACATGATTGTCGATATCTAGTCACACAACTAATACACATGCATATTGATCTCCTTCTTAACAGTTCAAAGAGGTGCGGGACCAGCTCCTATCAGAGGAGCGCATACGAGCACTTCAAGAGGAAATAGCGGGATTTTTGCTCGACCAGGTCATAGATCCCAAAGGAGAATACTATTACCCGCTACCGCCCCCATGTACAACTTGTCATCGTGCTCCGAAGGCACCAAGGCAACATGTAGGAGAAATTGTATATATATACATGTGTATGTGTGAATAATTAATGGTGGTTGTGAGACATTCGATTATATATATATATGATCGGTTCTACGAGAAAATCTATTTATATATATGCATAACGTGTACAATATGTAGTATCGTAAAATACCAGCAAACAAAAAAGAATTAAATAGGAAACACAAAATTAATGGAAAAATAAAAATTAAAACCAAAGCCCCCCCAAACATTTAGTACCGGTTGGTGCTACCAACCGGTACTAATGGTCTACCAGCACCCAGGCCTGGCTCGTGCCACGTGGTGGCACTTCAGCGCCGGTTCGTGCCGAACCGGTAGTAAAGGGGGGGGGGGCTTTAGTCTCCACTCTTTAGTGCCGGTTGCAGAACCGGCACTAAAGGCCCTTACGAACCGGCGCTAAAGCCCGGTTCTGCACTAGTGGTACCCCCAAACCATCAGAGGCATCCACGAAAACCTAATTCCACCGCCGCAACCTTCTGTACCCATGAGATCCCATCTTGGGGCCTTTTCCGGCGTCCTGCTGGAGGGGGCATTGATCACGGAGGGCTTCTACATCAACACCATAGCCTCTCCGATGATGTGTGAGTAGTTTACCTCAGACCTTCGGGTCCATAGTTATTAGCTAGATGTCTTCTTCTCTCTCTTTGGATCTCAATACAAAGTTCTCATCGATTCTCTTGGAGATATATTCGATGTAATCTTCTTTTGCGGTGTGTTTGTCGGGACCAATGAATTGTGGGTTTATGATCAAGATCATCTATGAACAATATTTGAATCTTCTCTGAATTCTTTTATGTATGATTGGTTATCTTTGCAAGTCTCTTCAAATTATCAGTTTGGTTTGGCCTACTAGATTGATCTTTCTTGTAATGGGAGAAGTGCTTAGCTTTGGGTTCAATCTTGCGGTGTCCTTTCCCAGTGACGGCAGGGGCAGCAAGGCACGTATTGTATTGTTGCCATCAAGGATAACAAGATGGGGTTTATATCATATTGCATGTGTTTATTCCTCTACATCATGTCATCTTGCTTAAAGCGTTACTCTGCTCTTATGATCTTAATACTCTAGATGCATGCTGGATAGCGGTCGATGTGTGGAGTAATAATAGTAGATGCAGGCAGGAGTAGGTCTACTTGTCACGGATGTGATGCCTATATACATGATCATACCTAGATATTCTCATAACTATGCTCAATTCTATCAATTGCTCGACAGTAATTTGTTCACCCACCATAATACTTATGCTCTTGAGAGAAGCCACTAGTGAAACCTATGGCCCCCGGGTCTATTCTCCATCATATTAATCTTCCAACACTTAGCTATTTCTATTGCCTTTTATTTTACTTTGCATCTTTATTTCTCTTTACCATAAAAATACCAAAAATATTATCCTATCATATCTATCAGATCTCACTCTTGTAAGTGACCGTGAAGGGATTGACAAACCCTTTATCTCGTTGGTTGCGAGGTTCTTATTTGTTTGTGTAGGTGCGTCCTACTGGATTGTTACCTTGGTTCTCAAAAACTGAGGGAAATACTTACGCTACTTTGCTGCATCATCCTTTCCTCTTCAAGGGAAAACCAACGCAGTGCTCAAGAGGTAGCATGCCCTAAACGCCGGTGCCACAGATCGCCTATGTCCACGGAGAGAGCTGTTGGAGACTCGCCAAAAACGGGTACAGCCCGGTGGAACTATTTGACCTCATGACAGGGGTCCTGCTCGCCAGATCCTTCACAAGAAAGCCATAAGGGTCAAATTCCACAGAAACAGAATTGTCAGTTGTGAACTGGCGAACAAAGAGCAAGTTTTTGACAACATAAGGTGCAAAAAGAATGTGGTTGAGGGAGAAGGGGAGGGGTGGGAGAGAGGTGGAGTCGGTGGCAAAGACGGGCATGTAGGAGCCGTCACCAACTAAGATGGAAGGATACTTTGAAGAAAACCAAGACGAGCTCAAGTTACCTCCGTCATTGGTGATGTGGCTTGATGCACCGGTGTCGAGGTACCACTTGCCAGCCCGCGGATCCTGGAGCGACATTTTGGTCATGGTGGCGTTGAGAATGTGGGCATTGTCCCATGAAGGCGGTGAGGCGGGGCGCCGTACGTCGGCGCCGGGGCGCCGTACGGTGGAGGCGGTGAAGGAAATATGCCCTAGAGGCAATAATAAAGTTGTTATTTATGTTTCCTTATATCATGATAAATGTTTATTATTCATGCTAGAATTGTATTAACTGGAAACTTAGTACATGTGTGAATACATAGACAAACGAAGTGTCACTAGTATGCCTCTACTTCACTAGCTCGTTGAATCAAAGATGGTTAAGTTTCCTAGCCATAGACATGAGTTGTCATTTGATTAATGGGATCACATCACTAGAGAATGATGTGATTGACTTGACCCATTTCGTTAGCTTAGCATTTGATCGTTTAGTATATTGCTATTGCTTTCTTCATGACTTATACATGTTCTTATGACTATGAGATTATGCAACTCCCGAATATCGGAGGAACACTTTGTGTGCTACCAAACGTCACAACGTAACTGGGTGATTATAAAGGTGCTCTACAGGTGTCTCCGATGGTACTTGTTGAGTTGGCATAGATCAAGATTAGGATTTGTCATGTCGGAGAGGTATCTCTGGGCCCTCTCGGTAATGCACATCACTATAAGCCTTGCAAGCAATGCAACTAATGAGTTAGTTGCGGGATGATGCATTACAGAACGAGTAAAGAGACTTGCCGGTAACGAGATTGAACTAGGTATTGAGATACCGACGATCGAATCTCGGACAAGTAACATACCGATGACAAAGGGAACAACGTATGTTGTTATGCGGTTTGACCGATAAAGATCTTCGTAGAATATGTAGGAGCCAATATGAGCGTCCAGGTTCCGCTATTGGCTATTGACCGGAGACATGTCTCGGTCATGTCTACAAAGTTCTCGAATCCGTAGGGTCCGCACGCTTAACGTTCGGTGACGATCGGTAATATGAGTTTATGTGTTTTGATGAACTGAATGTAGTTCGGAGTCCTGGATATGATCATGGACATGACGAGGAGTCTCAAAATGGTCGAGACATAAATATCGATATATTGGAAGCCTATATTTGGACATCGGAATAGTTCCGGATGAAATTGGGATTTTACCGCTATCCAGCATGCATCTAGAGTATTAAGATCATAAGAACAGAGTAACGCTTTAAGTAAGATGACATGATGTAAAGGGATAAACTCATGCAATATGATATAAACCCCATCTTGTTATCCTCGATGGCAACAATACAATACGTGCCTTGCTGCCCCTGCTGTCACTGGGCAAGGACACCGCAAGATTGAACTCAAAGCTAAGCACTTCTCCCATTGCAAGAAAGATCAATCTAGTAGGCCAAACCAAACTGATAATTCAAAGAGACTTGCAAAGATAACCAATCATACATAAAAGAATTCAGAGGAGATTCAAATATTGTTCATAGGTAAACTTGATCATAAACCAACAATTCATCGGTCTCGACAAACACACCACAAAAGAAGATTACATCGAATAGATCTCCAAGAGAATCGAGGAGAACTTTGTATTGAGATCCAAAGAGAGAAGAAGCCATCTAGCTAATAACTATGGACCCGAAGGTCTGAGGTAAACTACTCACACATCATCGGAGAGGCTATGGTGTTGATGTAGAAGCCCTCCGTGATCAATGCCCCCTCCGGCGGAGCGCCGGAAAAGGCCCCAAGATGGGATCTCATGGGTACAAAAGGTTGCGGCAGTGGAATTAGGTTTTCGTGGATGCCACTGATGGTTTGGGGGTACGTAGGTGTATATAGGAGGAAGAAGTATGTCGGTGGAGCAACGTGGGCCCCACGAGGGTGAAGGGCCCGCCTGGGAGGGGGGTAGGCGCCCCCCCTGCCTCGTGCTCTCCTCGTTGATTGCTTTACGTAGACTCCAAGTCCTCTGGATCATGTTTGTTCCGAAAATCACGTTCCCGAAGGTTTCATTCCGTTTGGACTCCGATTGATATTCTTTTTCTGCGAAACACTGAAATAGCCAAAAAACAGCAATTTGGGTTGGGCCTCCGGTTAATAGGTTAGTCCCAAAAATAATATAAAAGTTCATAATAAAGCCCATTAAACATCCAAAACAGAATATAATATAGCATGGAACAATCAAAAATTATAGATACGTTGGAGACGTATGAAGCATCCCCAAGCTTAATTGCTGCTCGTCCTCGAGTAGGTAAAGGATAAAAATAGAATTTTTGATGTGGAATGCTACTTGGCATAGTTTTCAATGTAATTCTCTTAATTGTGGTATGAATGTTCAGATCCGAAAGATTCAAGATAAAATTTCAATATTGACATAAAAATAATAATACTTCAAGCATACTAACTAAGCAATTACGTCTTCTCAAAATAACATTGCCAAACAAAGTTATCCCTACAAAATCATATATTCTGGCTATGCTCTATCTTCATCACGCAAAGTATTTAATCATGCACAACCCCGATGACAAGCCAAGCAATTGTTTCATACTTTTGGTGTTCTCAACCTTTTCAATCTTCACGCAATACATGAGCGTGAGCCATGGACATAGCACTATATGTGGAATAGAATGGTGGTTGTGGAGAAGACAAAAAAAGGAGAAGATAGTCTCACATCAACTAGGCGTATCAACGGGCTATGGAGATGCCCATCAATAGATATCTATGTGAGTGAGTAGGGATTGCCATGCAACGGATGCACTAGAGCTATAAGTATATATGAAAGCTCAACAAAAGAAACTAAGTGGGTGTGCATCCAACTCGCTTGCTCACGAAGACCTAGGGAATTTTGAGGAAGCCCATCATTGGAATATACAAGCCAAGTTCTATAATGAAAATTTCCCACTAGTATATGAAAGTGATATCATAGGAGACTCTCTATCATGAAGATCATGGTGCTACTTTGAAGCACAAGTGTGGTAAAAGGATAGTAGCATTGTCTCTTCTCTCTTTTTCTCTCATTTTTTTGTTTGGCCTTTACTATTTTTTATGGCCTTTCTGTTTTTATTTAGTCCGGAGTCTCATCCCGACTTGTGGGGGAATCATAGTCTCCATCATCCTTTCCTCACTTGGGACAATGCTCTAATAATGATGATCATCACACTTTTATTTTCTTTACAACTCAAGAATTACAACTCAAAACTTAGAACAGAATATGACTCTATGTGGATGCCTCCGGCGGTGTACCGGGATATGCAATGAATCAAGAGTGACATGTATGAAAGAATTATGAACAGTGGCTTTGCCACAAATACGATGTCAACTACATGATCATGCAAAGCAATATGACAATGATGGAGCATGTCATAGTAAATGGAACGGTGGTAAGTTGCATGGCAATATATCTCCGAATGGCTATGGAAATGCCATGATAGGTAGGTATGGTGGCTGTTTTGAGGAAGGTATATGGTGGGTGTATGATACCGGCGAAAAGTGCGCGGTATTAGAGAGGCTAGCAATTGTGGAAGGATGAGAGTGCGTATAATCCATGGACTCAACATTAGTCATAAAGAACTCATATACTTGTTGCAAAAATCTACAAGTTATCAAAGCAAAGTATTACGTGCATGCTCCTAGGGGGATAGATTGGTAGGAAAAGACCATCGCTCGTCCCCGACCGCCACTCATAAGGAAGACAATCAATAAATAAATCATGCTCCGACTTCATCACATAACGGTTCACCATACGTGCATGCTACGGGAATCACAAACTTTAACACAAGTATTTCTAAAATTCACAACTACTCAACTAGCATGACTCTAATACTACCATCTTCATATATCAAAACAATTATCAAGCATCAAACTTCTCATAGTATTCAACACACTCAAAAGACTTTTTTTACTAATCTTGGATGCCTATCATAATTAAAGCAAATTATCATGCTGTTTTGTAGGACTCTCAAAATAATATAAGTGAAGCATGAGAGAACAATAGTTTCTATAAAACAAATCACCACCGTGCTCTAAAAGATATAAGTGAAGCACTAGAGCAAAAACTATATAGCTCAAAAGATATAAGTGAAGCACATAGAGTATTCTAATAAATTCCGAATCATGTGTGTCTCTCTCACGAAGGTGTGTACAGCAAGGATGATTGTGGTAAACTAACAAACAAAGACTCAAATTATAAAAGACGCTCCAAGCAAAACAAATATCATGCGGTGCATACAAATATAGCTCCAAGTAAAGTTACCGATGGATGAAGACGAAAGAGGGGATGCCTTCCAGGGCATCCCCAAGCTTTGGCTTTTATGTGTCCTTAGATTATCTTGGGGTGCCATGGGCATCCCCAAGCTTAGGCTCTTGCCAATCCTTGTTCCGTAATCCATCAAATCTTTTATCCAAACTTGAAAACTTCACAACACAAAACTTAACAGAAAATCTTGTGAGCTCCGTTAGCGAAAGAAAACAAAACACCACTTCAAGGTACTGTAATGAACTCATTCTTTATTTATATTGGTGTTAAACCTACTTTATTCCAACTTCTCTATGGTTTATAAACTCTTTTACTAGCCATAGATTCCTCAAAATAAGCAAACAACACACGAAAAACAGAATCTATCAAAAACAGAACAGTCTGTAGTAATCTGTAACTAACGCAACCTTCTGGAACTCTAAAAATTCTGACAAAATAGGACGACCTAAATAATTTGGAACCAGTATTTTATCACGTTCTGGTGATTTGTAACAATCATTTTCGTGAACAGAAAGTTTCTGGAATTTTCAGCAAGATCAAATAACTATCATCCAAGAAGATCCTATAGGTTTAACTTGGCACAAACACTAATTAAAACATAAAAACAAATCTAACCAGAGGCTAGATCAAATATTTATTCCTAAACAGAAGCAAAAAGCAAAAAAACTAAAATAAAATTGGGTTGCCTCCCAACAAGCGCTATCATTTAACGCCCCTAGCTAGGCATAAAAGCGAGGATAGATCTAGGTATTGCCATCTTTGGTAGGCAATCCATAAGTAGCTCTCATAATAGATTCATAAGGTAATTTTATTTTATTTCTAGGGAAGTGTTCATGCCTTTCCTTAACGGAAATTGGAATCTAATATTTCGTTCCTTCATATCAATAATTGCACCAATCGTTCTCAGAAAAGGTCTACCAAGAATAATAGGACTTGAAGGATTGCAATCTATATCAAGAACAATAAAATCTACGGGCACATAATTCCTATTTGCAACAATAAGAACATCATTAATTCTTCCCATAGGTTTCTTGATAGTGGAATCCACAAGGTGTATGTTTAAAGATCAATCATCAAATTCGCGGAAACCTGACAAATCACACAAAGTTTTTGGAATCGTGGAAACACGAGCACCCAAATCACACAAAGCATAGCATTCATGATCTTTAATTTTAATTTTAATAGTAGGTTCCCACTCATAATAAAGTTTTCTAGGGATAGAAACTTCAAACTCAAGTTTTTCTTCATAAGATTGCATGAAAGCATCAACGATATTTTTAGTAAAAGCTTTATTTTGACTATAATCATGCGGAGAATTTAGCACGGATTGCAACAAGGAAATACATCTATCAAAGAGCAGCTATCATAATTAAATTCCTTGAAATCCAAAATAGTGGGTTCATTAATATCCGAAGTTTTGATCTCTTCAATCCCACTTTTACCAAATTTCGCATCAAGATCTAAAGTCTCAGAATTTTTGGAACGCCTTCTAGGTAAAGGTGGCTCATATTCAGTCCCATCATTATCAAGATTCATATTGCTAAACAAAGATTTAATAGGGGACACATCAATAACTTTTAGATCTTCATCTTTATTCTCATAAAAATTAGAAGAACACGCTTTCGCAAAGCAATCTTTCTTAGCACGCATCCTAGCGGTTCTTTCTTTGCACTCATCAATGGAAATTCTCATGGCTTTGAGAGACTCATTGATATCATGCTTAGGTGGAATAGATCTAAGTTTCAAAGAATCAACATCAAGAGAAATTCTATCAACGTTCCTAGCCAATTCATCAACTTCAACCAATTTTTCTTCAAGCAAAGCATTGAAATTCTTTTGTGAATTCAAAAACTCCTTAACACTAATCTCAAATTCAGAGGGCATCTTATTAAAATTTCCATAAGAATTGTTGTAGGAATTACCATAATTATTAGAGGAATTACTAGGGAATGGCCTAGGATTATAGTTTCCTCTATACGAATTGTTACCAAAATTATTCCTACCAACAAAATTCACATCCATAGATTCATTATTATTCTCAATCAAAGTAGACAAAGGCATATCATTGGGATCAGAAGAAACACTTTTAGTAGCAAATAATTTCATGAGTTCATCCATCTTTCTACTCAAAACATTAATTTCTTCTATCGCATGCACTTTTTTATTAGTAGATCTTTCGGTGTGCCATTGAGAATAATTAACCATAATATTATCCAGGAGTTTAGTAGCTTCTCCTAAAGTGATTTCCATAAAAGTGCCTCCCGCGGCCGAATCTAAAAGGTTTCTAGAAGCAAAATTCAATCCGGCATAAATTTTTTGTATAATCATCCAAAGATTCAAACCATGTGTAGGGCAATTATGTATCATTAATTTCATACTCTCCCAAGCTTGTGCAACATGTTCATGATCAAGTTGCTTAAAATTCATGATATCGTTTCTAAGAGAGATTATTTTAGCGGGAGGAAAATACTTAGAGATAAAAGCATCTTTGCACTTATTCCATGAATCAATACTATTTTTAGGCAAAGACGAAAACCAAACTTTAGCACGATCTTTAAGCTAAAAAGGAAATAGCTTCAATTTAACAATATCATTGTCCACATCTTTCTTCTTTTGCATATCACACAAATCAACAAAGCTATTTAGATGGGTAGCAGCATCTTCACTAGGAAGGCCGGCGAATTGATCTTTCATGACAAGATTCAACAAAGCATCATTAATTTCACAAGATTCGGCATCGGTAAGAGGAGCAATCGGAGTGCTAAGAAAATCATTGTTGTTGGTATTGGTAAAGTCACACAATTTAGTATTGTCTTGAGCCATAGTGACAAGTAAGCAATCCAACACACGAGCAAACAAGAAGCAAGCTAAAAAGAGGCGACCGGAAAAGAGGGCGAATAAAATGGCAAGGGTGAAGTGGGGGAGAGGAAAACGAGAGGCAAATGGCAAATAATGTAATGCGAGGGATAAGAGTATGTGATGGGTACTTGGTATGTCTTTACTTTTGCGTAGACTCCTGGCAACGTCGGAAATCCTTCTTGCTACCTCTTGAGCACTGCGTTGGTTTTCCCTTGAAGAGGAAAGGGTGATGCAGTAAAGTAGCGTAAGTATTTCCCTCAGTTTTTGAGAACCAAGGTATCAATCCAGTACGAGACCACGCTCAAGTCCCGCGCACCTACACAAACAAATAAGAACCTTGCAACCAAAGCGACAAAGGGGTTGTCAATCCCTTCACGGTCACTTACGAGAGTAAGATCTGATAGATATGATAAGATAATATTTTTGGTATTTTTATGATAAAGATGCAAAGTAAAATAAACGGCAATAAAAATAGCTAAGTGTTGGAAGATTAATATGATGGAGAATAGACCCGGGGGCCATAGGTTTTACTAGTGGCTTCTCTCAAGAGCATAAGAATTACGGTGGATGAACAATTTACTGTCGAGCAATTGATAGAATTGAGCATAGTTATGACAATATCAAGGTATGATCATGTATATAGGCATCACGTCCGTGACAAGTAGACCGACTCCTGCCTGCATCTACTACTATTACTCCACATATCGACCGCGATCCAGCATGCATCTAGATTATTAAGTTCATAAGAACAGAGTAATGCTTTAAGTAAGATGGCATGATGTAGAGGGATAAACTCATGCAATATGATATAAACCGCATCTTGTTATCCTCGATGGCAACAATACAATACGTGCCCTGCTGCCCCTGCTGTCACTGGGAAAGGACACCGTAAGATTGAACTCAAAGCTAAGCACTTCTCCCATTGCAAGAAAGATCAATCTAGTAGGCCAAACCAAACTGATAATTCGAAGAGACTTGCAAAGATAACCAATCATACATAAAAGAATTCAGAGGAGATTCAAATATTGTTTATAGATAAACTTGATCATATACCCACAATTCATCGGTCTCGACAAACACACCGCAAAAGAAGATTACATCGAATAGACCTCCAAGAGAATTTAGGAGAACTTTGTATTGAGATCCAAAGAGAAAGAAGAAGCCATCTAGCTAATAACTATGGAACCTAAGGTCTGAGGTAAACTACTCACACATCATCGGAGAGGCTATGGTGTTGATGTAGAAGCCCTCCGCGATCAATGCCCCCTTCGGCGGAGCGCCGGGAAAGGCCCCAAGATGGGATCTCACGGGTACAGAAGGTTGCGGCGGTGGAATTAGGTTTTCGTGGATGCCTCTGATGGTTTGGGGGTACGTAGGTATATATAGGAGGAAGAAGTACGTCGGTGGACCAACGTGGGCCCCACGAGGGTGAAGGGCGC
The DNA here is from genome assembly GCF_018294505.1 of Triticum aestivum. NCBI lineage: Eukaryota > Viridiplantae > Streptophyta > Magnoliopsida > Poales > Poaceae > Triticum > Triticum aestivum. The sequence goes on along the minus strand of NC_057805.1, from coordinate 511,555,154 downwards.
GCCTGGGGGGGGGGGGTAGGCGCGCCCCCTGCCTCGTGCTCTCCTTGTTGATTTCTTTGCGTAGACTCCAAGTCCTCTGGATCACGTTTGTTCCAAAAATCACGTTCCCGAAGGTTTCATTCAGTTTGGACTCCGTTTGATATTCTTTTTCTGCGAAACAATGAAATAGGCAAAAACAGCAATTTGGGTTGGGCCTCCGGTTAATAGGTTAGTCCCAAAAATAATATAAATGTTTATAATAAAGCCCATTAGACATCCAAAACAGAATATAATATAGCATGGAACAATAAAAAATTATAGATACGTTGGAGACGTATCAAGCATCCCCAAGCTTAATTGCTGCTCGTCCTCGAGTAGGTAAATGATAAAAACAGAATTTTTGATGTGGAATGCTACTTGGCATAGTTTTCAATGTAATTCTCTTAATTGTGGTATGAATGTTCAGATCCGAAAGAGTCAAGATAAAAGTTTAATATTGACATAAAAATAATAATACTTCAAGCATACTAACTAAGCAATTATGTCTTCTCAAAATAATATGGCCAAAGAAAGTTATCCCTACGAAATCATATAGTCTGGCTATGTTCTATCTTCATCACACAAAGTATTTAATCATGCACAACCCCGATGACAAGCCAAGCAATTGTTTCATACTTTTGGTATTCTCAAACTTTTCAATCTTCACGCAATACATGAGCGTGAGCCATGGACATAGCACTATATGTGGAATAGAATGGTGGTTGTGGAGAAGACAAAAAAGGAGAAGATAGTCTCACATCAACTAGGCGTATCAACGGGCTATGGAGATGCCGATCAATAGATATCAATGTGAGTGAGTAGGGATTGCCATGCAACGGATGCACTAGAGCTATAAGTATATATGAAAGCTCAACAAAAGAAACTAAGTGGGTGTGCATCCAACTCGCTTGCTCACGAAGACCTAGGGCATTTTGAGGAAGCCCATCATTGGAATATACAATCCAAGTTCTATAATGAAAATTTCCCACTAGTATATGAAAGTGATGTCATAGGAGACTCTCTATCATGAAGATCATGGTGCTAGTTGAAGCACAAGTGTGGTAAAAGGATAGTAGCATTGTCCCTTCTCTCTTTTTCTCTTATTTTTTTGTTTGGCCTTTTCTCTTTTTTATGGCCTTTTTTTATTTAGTCCGGAGTCTCATCCCGACTTATGGGGGAATCATAGTCTCCATCATCCTTTCCTCACTTGGGACAATGCTCTAATAATGATGATCATCACACTTTTATTTTCTTTACAACTCAAGAATTACAACTCAAAACTTAGAACAGAATATGACTCTATGTGGATGCCTCCGGCGGTGTACCGGGATATGCAATGAATCAAGAGTGACATGTATGAAAGAATTATGAACAGTGGCTTTGCCACAAATACGATGTCAACTACAGGATCATGCAAAGCAATATGACAATGATGAGCGTGTCATAGTAAACGGAACGGTGGTAAGTTGCATGGCAATATATCTCGGAATGGCTATGGAAATGCCATGATAGGTAGGTATGGTGGCTGTTTTGAGGAAGGTATATGGTGGGTGTATGATACCGGCGAAAAGTGCGCGGTATTAGAGAGGCTAGCAATTGTGGAAGGATGAGAGTGCGTATAATCCATGGACTCAACGTTAGTCATAAAGAACTCATATACTTGTTGAAAAAATCTACAAGTTATCAAAGAAAAGTATTACGCGCATGCTCCTAGGGGGATAGATTGGTAGGAAAAGACCATCGCTCGTCCCCGACCGCCACTCATAAGGAAGACAATCAATAAATAAATCATGCTCCGACTTCATCACATAACGGTTCACCATACGTGCATGCTACGGGAATCACAAACTTTAACACAAGTATTTCTCAAATTCACAACTACTAAACTAGCATGACTCTAATATTACCATCTTCATATCTCAAAACAATTATCAAGCATCAAACTTCTCATAGTATTCAACACACTCATAAGAATTTTTTTACTAATCTTGGATGCCTATCATAATTAAAGCAAATTACCATGCTGTTTTGTAGGACTCTCAAAATAATATAAGTGAAGCATGAGAGAACAATAGTTTCTATAAAACAAATCCACCACCGTGCTCTAAAAGATATAAGTGAAGCACTAGAGCAAAAACTATATAGCTCAAAAGATATAAGTGAAGCACATAGAGTATTCTAATAAATTCCGAATCATGTGTGTCTCTCTCAAAAGGTGTGTACAGCAAGGATGATTGTGGTAAACTAACAAACAAAGACTCAAATTATACAAGACGCTCCAAGCAAAACACATATCATGTGGTGAATAAAATATAGCTCCAAGTAAAGTTACCGATGGATGAAGACGAAAGAGGGGATGCCTTCCGGGGCATCCCCAAGCTTTGGCTTTTATGGTGTCCTTAGATTATCTTGGGGTGCCATGGGCATCCCCAAGCTTAGGCTCTTGCCACTCCTTGTTCCGTAATCCATCAAATCTTTTACCCAAAACTTGAAAACTTCACAACACAAAACTTAACAGAAAATCTCGTGAGCTCCGTTAGCGAAAGAAAACAAAACACCACTTCAAGGTACTGTAATGAACTCATTCTTTATTTATATTGGTGTTAAACCTACTGTATTCCAACTTCTCTATGGTTTATAAACTCTTTTACTAGCCATAGATTCATCAAAATAAGCAAACAACACACGAAAAACAGAATCTGTCAAAAACAGAACAGTCTGTAGTAATCTGTAACTAACGCAAACTTCTGGAACTCTAATAATTCTGCCAAAATAGGATGACCTAAATATTTTTTTTTGATCTGCTGCAATTGGAATCAGTATTTTATCACATTCTGGTGGTTTTTAACAATCGTTTTTGTGAACAGAAAGTTTCTGGAATTTTCAGCAAGATCAAATAACTATCATCCAAGAAGATCCTATAGGTTTAACTTGGCACAAACACTAATTAAAACATAAAAAGAAATCTAACCAGAGGCTAGATCAAATATTTATTCCTAAACAGAAGCAAAAAGCAAAGAAACTAAAATAAAATTGGGTTGCCTCCCAACAAGCGCTATCGTTTAACGCCACTAGCTAGGCATAAAAGCAAGGATAGATCAGGTATTGCCATCTTTGGTATGCAATCCATAAGTAGCTCTCATAATAGATTCATAAGGTAATTTTATTTTCTTTCTAGGGAAGTGTTCCATGCCTTTCCTTAACGGAAATTGGAATATAATATTCCCTTCCTTCATATCAATAATTGCACCAATCGTTCTAAGAAAAGGTCTACCAAGAATAATAGGACATGAAGGATTGCAATCTATATCAAGAACAATAAAATCTACAGGCACATAATTCCTATTTGCAACAATAAGAACATCATTAATTCTTCCCATAGGTTTCTTGATAGTGGAATCCGCAAGGTGTAAGTTTAAAGAGCAATCATCAAATTCGCGGAAACCTGACAAATCACACAAAGTTTTTGGAATCGTGGAAACACTAGCACCCAAATCACACAAAGCATAGCATTCATGATCTTTAATTTTAATTTTAATAGTAGGTTCCCACTCATCATAAAGTTTTCTAGGGATAGAAACTTCCAACTCAAGTTTTTCCTCATAAGATTGCATCGAAGCATCAAAGATATTTTTAGTAAAAGCTTTATTTTGACTATAATCGTGCTGAGAATTTAGCACGGATTGCAACAAGGAAATACAATCTATCAAAGAGAAACTATCATAATTAAATTCCTTGAAATCCAAAATAGTGGGTTCATTAATATCTGAAGTTTTGATCTCTTCAATCCCACTTTTACCAAATTTCGCATCAAGATCTAAACTCTCTGAATTTTTGGAATGCCTTCTAGGTAAAGGTGGCTCATAATCAGTCCCATCATTATCAAGATTCATATTGAAAAAAAAAGATTTAATAGGGGACACATCAATAACTTTTAGATCTTCATCTTTATTCTCATAAAAATTAGAAGAACACGCTTTCACAAAGCAATCTTTCTTAGCACGCACCTACCGGTTCTTTCTTTGCACTCATCAATGGAAATTCTCATGGCTTCGAGAGAGTCATTGATATCATGCTTAGGTGGAATAGATCTAAGTTTCAAAGAATCAACATCAAGAGAAATTCTATCAACGTTCCTAGCCAATTCATCAACTTTAAGAAATTTTTCTTCAAGCAAAGCATTGAAATTCTTTTGTGAATTCATAAACTCCTTAACACTAGTCTCAAATTAAGAGGGCATCTTATTAAAATTTCCATAAGAATTGTTGTAGGAATTACCATAATTATTAGAGGAATTACTAGGGAATGGCCTAGGATTATAGTTTCCTCTATACGCATTGTTACCAAAATTATTCCTACCAACAAAGTTCACATCCATAGATTCATTATTATTATCAATCAAACAAGACAAAGGCATAGTATTAGGATAAGAAGAAACACTTTTAGTAGCAAATAATTTCATGAGTTCATCCATCTTTCCACTCAAAACATCAATTTCTTCTATCGCATGCACTTTTTTATTAGTAGATCTTTCGGTGTGCCATTGAGAATTATTAACCATAATATTATCTAGGAGTTTAGTAGCTTCTCCTAAAGTGATTTCCATAAAAGTGCCTCCCGCGGCCGAATCTAAAAGGTTTCTAGAAGCAAAATTCAATCCGGCATAAATTTTTTCTATAATCATCCAAAGATTCAAACCATGTGTAGGGCAATTACGTATCATTAATTTCATACTCTCCCAAGCTTGTGCAACATGTTCATGATCAAGTTGCTTAAAATTCATGATATCGTTTTTAAGAGAGATGATTTTAGCGGGAGGAAAATACTTAGAGATAAAAGCATCTTTGCACTTATTCCATGAATCAATACTATTTTTAGGCAAAGACGAAACCAAACTTGAGCACGATCTCTAAGCGAAAAAGGAAATAGATTCAATTTAACAATATCATTGTCCACATATTTCTTCTTTTGCATATCACACAAATCAATGAAGCTATTTAGATGGGTAGCGGCATCTTCACTAGGAAGGCCGGCGAATTGATCTTTCATGACAAGATTCAACAAAGCAGCATTAATTTCACAAGATTCAGCATCGGTAAGAGGAGCAATCGGAGTGCTAAGAAAATCATTGTTTTTGGTATTGGTAAAGTCACACAATTTAGTATTGTCTTGAGCCATAGTGACAAGCAAGCAATCCAACACACGAGCAAACAAGAAGCAAGCGAAAAAGGGGCGAACGGAAAAGAGGGCGAATAAAATGGCAAGGGTGAAGTGGGGGAGAGGAAAACGAGAGGCAAATGGCAAATAATGTAATGCGAGGGATACGAGTATGTGATGGGTACTTGGTATGTCTTTACTTTTGCGTAGACTCCCGGCAACGTCGGAAATCCTTCTTGCTACCTCTTGAGCACTGCGTTGGTTTTCCCTTGAAGAGGAAAGGGTGATGCAGTAAAGTAGCGTAAGTAGTTCCCTCAGTTTTTGAGAACCAAGGTATCAATCCAGTACGAGACCACGCTCAAGTCCCGCGCACCTACACAAACAAATAAGCACCTCGCAACCAACGCGATAAAGGGGTTGTCAATCCCTTCACGGTCACTTACGAGAGTAAGATCTAATAGATATGATAAGATAATTTTTTGGTATTTTTATGCTAAAGATGCAAAGTAAAATAAACGGCAATAAAAATAGCTAAGTGTTGGAAGATTAATATGATGGAGAATAGACCCGGGGGCCATAGGTTTCACTAGTGGCTTCTCTCAAGAGCATAAGTATTACGGTGGGTGAACAAATTACTGTCGAGCAATTGATAGAATTGAGCATAGTTATGAGAATATCTAGGTATGATCATGTATATAGGCATCACGTCCGTGACAAGTAGACCGACTCCTTCCTGCATCTACTACTATTACTCCACACACCGACCGCTATCCAGCATGCATTTAGAGTATTAAGTTCATAAGAACTGAGTAACGCTTTAAGTAAGATGACATGATGTAGAGGGATCAACTCATGCAATATGATATAAACCCCATCTTTTTATCCTCGATGTCAACAATAAAATACATGCTTGCTGCCCCTACTGTCACTGGGAAAGGACACCGCAAGATTGAACCCAAAGCTAAGCACTTCTCCCATTGCAAGAAAGATCAATCTAGTAGGCCAAACCAAACTGATAATTCGAAGAGACTTGCAAAGATAACCAATCATACATAAAATAATTCAGAGGAGATTCAAATATTGTTCATAGATAAACTTGTTCATAGATCCAAAGAGAAAGAAGAAGCCATCTAGCTAATAACTATGGACCCGAAGTGTAGGAGATATGCCCTAGAGGCAATAATAAATGATATTATTTATCTCCGAGTTCATAATTATGTTTATGTTCCATGCTATAACTGCTATGGTTCTCGAGTCTGCAATAACCACGAGGCTCGGAGGAAGACTCATATGCACGTGTGGAATAATAAACGGTAAAATGTATTCCTAGTCTGGCCTCTAAGACTAGCTCAAGTGTTGCATGATGGTTATGTTTTCCTGATCATGGGCATGCCTATGTCAGCAACCTTGAGGGCACAATGTTAAGAGAACATTTGTGTTGAATCGACCCGGCATGATGTTATGCTATGAGATTCATTCGTCACAAGTTTATTGGTACATAACACAGAGATGGTTAACGTTTGCATGATTCCTTAGACCATGAGAGTATCGAGTTTCTTCATGCTTGCTTCATGAACTTTGGGGTTTGTTAAACGTCATCCGTAAATGGGTGGCTATTACAGCGGCTTACGGGTTCATGGAAAAGTGTGTCAAGTAACTTGATAGCTCAAGATTGGGATTTGCTCCTCCGACGATGGAGAGATATCTCTGGGCCCTCTCGGTGTTACGGTATCCATCATCGTCTGGCCAGACACTTTGTGATTTGATCACGGGGATGCCGGAACACGATAACGAGAAAAGAGAACAATACCGGTAACGAGGTAGCTAGCATAGTGGACAAGTTGTTGATCCATAGGAATGCCAACATGTCTCACCTCGGGTATTTGTAACATATCGCGAAGCAACAGGAATAGCACATGGCAACTGGAGGTTCACTCGAATATTTATTCGTGTGGGTATAGGGGTCAATATGGGTGTCCACGGCTCCGATGTTGATCATTGATCGGAAGGGGTTCCGGGTCATGTCTATACTTCACCGAACCTATAGGGTCACACGCTTAAGGGTCATCTATCTGCTGAATACTAGACAGGGAGTCTGAGAGAAAATCACCGAAAAAGTTTCGGACACCGAAAAGTTTCGGACAGCGGAATCGTACCGCAGAGAGAGGTCATCGGATAAGTTTCGATGATACCGAAAAGTTGTTTCGGGATACACCATTAAGTCAAATTGGTTTCGGCACATGCCTGATAATTCTTGGAGGATGCCAGAATCATTCTGGAAGCTTTTTGGAATTTTCTGAGATAAAAACCGGAAATGTTCCGGAGCTGCCGGAGCCACTTCAGATGCGTTTCGCAGATGAAAATCACTAAAACCGGAATTGTTTCGGAACGCGTTGAAAATAATTTTAGTGGGTACTGGAAATGTTCTTAGCCCACATAAATATTTTCAGTTCGATCAGACGCTGAAAAATGTCGTCGTGAATAGTGAAAATCAGCTTTATGGTTACTTTATGGAAAGCCACCTTTTGGGGCTTTGCTCCAAAAGATCTTGGGGATGACATGGATGGATAGGAGCCATTTTTTGGGCCCCTCATGGGGGTGTGGCCGGCCACATGGGGTATCCCCCCTTGGGGACCCTCTTGTTCCTTGGTTTCACTCCTAGGTCCTTGTGGAAGGACTTCATTCATGTGCATTTTGGGTTTTTTGTGAAACTACCCTACCCCCTTGGGATTTCCTATAAATAGAGGTGGAGGGGCAGCCCTCCACACTCATCCCTTGCTCTCATACACATGCCATGCATTATCTGGCTTCTTCTCTCCCTCCCACGAAAAGAGTTTCGTAGAGCCGTAAGGCTGTCTGGGTTCCGGCAGGAACTAGTTCTGGACGGCGAAGCCCTGCTGGATAGATGACACCGTATGTGTGCAACTCTGTAGAGAGATCATAGTTTCGGTCTTAGTTCGTGAGTGCCTCCCGAAGGGCTGTCCGTGTGACCGTCCGAGTTTTGAAGGTCCTCCCGAAGGGCTGTCCGAGTGACCGTTCGAGTTTCGAAGGTCCTCCCGAAGGGCTGTCCGCGACACCGTCCGGGGGGCTGTTCGACCGCCTCCCGGAGAGCTGTCTGAGGAGTAGATGAAGGTATACATCCTCGCGGTTGGGAGGTTGTAAATCCTAGCTGCGGGGATCTGCACCGCCGATCGTCATCGACTCTACTTCCTGCTGCGCTACGAGTCGGTAACGAAAAAGATCAAACCATATATGCAGTCTCCATAGTGGTCCTGGGCTGGTGCCTAGGTCGGAAATTTTTTGTTTTCTGCTGCATTCCCCTACAGTGGCATCAAGAGCCGTGCTATGCGTAGATGCAGGTTTTGATCTAGAATACATGGAGATGTATGGGTATTGCATAATATAATTAGGTAGTAGATGAGATCTATTGCTGAAAATTATTTATGCGGGTGACAGATGAAATCTGTTACCCGAGGTTCTTGTTGCTTCCCTAGAATTTGCGTTTGCTCAATCTCGAGACAGCATGGTGGAATTTGACAAAGTTCTGGCAATCCGTGATCCTGATTGATCATGGAAGTGCTATCAGTTCTTTGGGTTCTGCCGTAGTCAAAAGAAAGATGAAATTCGCAGATGAAAGGGCATTGCAGATATGATCTGCACGGGGGTCATGCGTATGACGAAGTTTAGTATGGGGCTCGAGATTTAATTATCCCATGTTTCATACACCCCGAGATGTTAATCTAGCAACCTGAATAATCATACTTGATGATAAAACGTTGGTAGCTGCGGTTTAAGTCAAAACCTTAGAAGCCACGTAAAATAAATTTTGCATAAACCGATTAGAGGCGTCTAACTTGGTTTTGCAGGATGTGCATGTGATGTCGTATAGCAGTACTCATACTAATTCGATTATGTATGAGATGACTATATGATGTAATTTGATTAACATGACCTGCGTGTCATGATTCGGCATGATGGCTGGAGCCATATGATTGCATTTTAATGACCTGCGTGTCAACCTTGTTGTAATGCATTATTTTGTTAGCTATAGAGATAGCGATATTATCTGGTGCATCAACAAGGTGGTGGCAATCTTCGTAAAGGTGACCACCGACGCGAATGCCGAAGACGAAGAAATGAAATACTTCTCCATCAGAAAGGGCTATACCATATCATGCTATTATGAATTGCCTGAGATGTTTATCCCTTATGATGCACCCTTCTTGATTGCGCGTAGTCACTTTTATTAGGGTGATCTCTCACTTAAAATATCAAGTAGTTAGTGTTCTCCCAAGTGTAGCACCGTCACGGCACCTATCTTTTCGGGGTGCGCCATGGATGCATGGGTACGAACGATTAGAGAAGTGTGAGGCGGGTGAGGTCAGACCTCGCAGCAAGATCACTTGGTTGTCTTGACGTTCATGGCAGGATCGTCCTGAGCTCGGAACACACGCATCGAAAGATGAGCAAGAGTCACATAGAGATGTGATCGGCAAGTTGGCCTACCGATTAAAATTCCCGTTATGAGATGATGATTCTATGGCGATGAATTGAAGTCTGGATCTTGTATCACTCAAAATTAATTGTGAGAGATATTGATTTGAGTGGGAGCGCACTGTTGAATTAACATGTTTAATTCTCAGTGCAATTAATTATGAACACTGTCTAAGTGTTTCTTGCAAAATAGTTGTAGAATAATGGCTCGCGTTTCCACCTTCCCTATTAAAATTGAATAACTGTTAAATATCTGGTTAAAACTTTACGATTGGTAACGTAATGTGAGGATTGTCCTCAAAAGTGCCGAGAAGGACTTTGTCCTATCGCATTATTTCCGTATCCTCCCGCTAAAGCTATGGATCATGTGACTCTCGTCCTTCGATCCAAAAGCTAGAATTCTGTTATGGTCAAGTCGAATATGTTTGCTTCCATGAAACCCAAACTTCGAAAGTTGGGATAGTTATATGATATTCATGGAACTGAAAATTATTTTCAGATACAAACAAAGCAATGTTTGTTTGCAAGTATTAGTAAAAGTGTTTACTATGCATTTGACTGTTGGGAAAGGGATCCAGAAGAATGCCTGTCATATAATGAAAGGTGAATAAAACAACAACTTAAAGAGAAAGGAAGTGTCCAAAGGGTGTTAGTATGACTTACACGCCTAGGAAGTCCGGGGCTAATGCCACTCTTAAGTTGGGTGCTTCTTCTGAGAGTAGGAGAAATACTAAAAGTTAAACTGTTAGAAGTATAAAGGCAAAAGGAAAGAAGACTGGAATATCCAGCTCATGTATGAATGTCATACAAGTTTTTGATGTATAGAAGGCTGGTCAAAGATATAGTTCTTGCGAATTATGGTTTAAACATGTTAATCACTAATTCTTGGGTATTGTGAGTTCATCACAAAAATGCCCGCTCGATTGCATTCTGTTGCAACTCGATGTAAGAACTACTATGGCCTGAAAGACTAGCTAGAAATGAGGTTAAGGTATACACAGGGAACATAGTAAATGTTACTATACCTTCCATCGGTGTATTGCCGTCTGTATTTATTTTCATAATTCATTTAGAGTTTTACAAACTCTATCCCATTGCATAAGGTATCTTGCAAGAAGGTTGTTCATAAGAGAACTTTTTATGTTCGATGTTATGAATAACACAAGGGCCATACTTTCATTATGAATGAGATGTATGTTATGAATATTGATAATAATACAATACCTCTGGGTTTACTTTCATAATTCATTTTAGAGTTTCATACACTCTAGCCCATTGCACAATGTTTGTTGCAAAAGAGTTGTTCATAAAAACAACAATTGTTGTTAAGTATTATGAATAACATAAGGGCCATACTTCCATCATCGATGGGACGTATGTTATGAATATTGAGGGTAATATGATACATCCATAACACTGACGCTAAATGTCGCAAGACTAAAAGAATACCACACAAGTGTGGCACTACATTTGGTCACATTGGAGAAACCCGCATGGAAATTCCATTATGATGGATTTTGAAGTCTTTTTGATTTTGAATCATCTGACACTTGCAACTTTCCTCCGAAAAGTGAAGTGACTAAAATACCGTTCACAGGCCATAAGGAACGAACAACAAACTTATTAGTGATCATACATTTGATGTGTGTAGTCCGATAAGTGTTGTTAGTGGTGGATTTATTTATCTTCAGAAATGACTCAAGTAGATATATGGATATTTACTTGATGAGACGTAAGTCTGGATCTTTTGAAATCATTCGAAAGGTTCTCAAAAATGAAGTAGAAGTTATTGTAACAAGAAAATTATGTTTCTGCAATTTGATTGCACAAAGGAATATTTGAGTTACATGTTTAGCGAATGTCTGATGAGTTGTGAAAGGGGTTTCATAAACTTGCACCTCCCGGAACACCACTGCAAGTGGAAAGTCCGTGGAGATGTAATCAAACCATTTATGACATGGTAAGGTCAAAGATGACATAAATAAATTTGCCATTATCCCTTTTAAAGTGATGCTTTAGAGACTGCGGCTTTTACACTGAAAAGAGCTACATCGGGTCTGTTGAAATGAAGCCATGGTATGGTACGCCCAACCATGTTATATCTTTTCTTAAACATTTGGAATATGGGGCTTGTGTAAAAGGTTACAAACCTATTCCAAATCAGACAAGTGCTACTTTGTAGGTTATACCAAAATGTTGGGTATTCCTCCCTCACTATACCGAGGCAAATAGTTTTGCCGCGAAACGGTGTGCTTTTAAAGAGAATGGTTCTTTCAAAAAGGTGAGTGGGAGAATAGTGCAACTCGACGAGATAAACAGTATCTACGTCATCAGATCAAAGGAAAGAGACCTTGGAAGTAATTCCAGAGTTTCCTACTGCGACTGATACGGAAGTCTCTACAATAAAATGTATGAACTTCGGTCGAACTTGCAGCTGAACCACGTAGGCAAGGCTCGTGCAAACCTCTCAGGTGCGCAAACGAGATATTGTTGTTAGACAACATTATACCTACGATACACAAGGAAGCGTTGATGGGCCCTGACTCCGGAATTGGCTAAATGCCAATACAACCCGAGTTAGTTTCCATATAAGTGATTCAAGATTAAAACCTTGATACACCTTTCGGAAGACTTAGAGTCTAACGAATATTTATGGAACTTAAAACTGATACGGATAAAATGTTTTATCCATAAAGCTCGACTTGTTGAAATAACAAGTTCAAGAGTTGACTACGATGAGGTTGTTTTCATCGTAGCGATGCTTAAAGTCGGTTCGGGTTGAACTAGCAATTAATACATATTTCAATCATGAGATATGAAACATGGATGATAAAAGGATTTCCATCTGATGGAAATGAAAGCTAGGACTTGTATATGATACAGTCCAAAGTAATTTGTCGATCCAGAGGATGCTAGTAGGTATGCAAACTTCAGAGTTCCAGCAATGGACAGAAGAGAGCAAAATGGAGTTGGAATCTTCGTGTTTTGATGAAATGGTCAAAGGGGTTTTGACTTCATCAATGGGTAACGAAGATGCTTGTAATTCAAGAAAGTAAGTGGGAGCGTAATAATATTTCTAAAAACCTTATGTGCTTGGCACATTGGTAATTGGAAATAAATTTCTTGACACAAATTAGGACTTCATTTGAAAATAGTTTTTCGATGAAGTGCTTAGGCTAAATAGCCTCAATATTAGGCATGATGATCTATGGAGATAGATTTACCTAATGGGGCTAAGCAATGAATACATATTGACAAGATGCTAAAACCTTTTAGCATTTAAAACGCCAAGGAGTGATTCTTGCCAAAGTCACATGGAAAGAGTTTTTGCAAGACTCGGTGTCCCAAAACACTGATGAGTAAAATACATGATGCAGATTCCACACACTTTTGTGTTTGGATTAATCATGTATTCCATGGTATGTAAAACAACCAGATATGTCCGATACTCCCAAGGTGTTACGAGTATGGATACCAAAGTGATCAAATTACTGATCATGGGACAACAGTGAAAGATGTCACAGAGTACTAGAGTAAGTACTGATGACATGGTTTTCTCGCAAGCAGAGATCATGAAGAGTTCGTTGTAAAATGTTACATCGATACAGTCTTCATCTTTTCTCCATGCGATTTTCGATTTAAATTAAGGGTTTTGTGTAACACACAATGTGGTGGCACAGTTAGTTGGAATTTGTTCAAACTAGTTACTGTGGCGAATTCTATAACAAGGGCTAAGTATGTTGACGCTTTAGAAGCGACAAAGAAGATGTTGAATCATATAGTTCATTCATGAACTTAGTATAGTTCCAAGATGGCTTTTGACAATGGGACACTACTGCAGGTAGTTGCTCCATAACTCAGTCTGAGGAATCCAGGTTCGACCTGTGATTCACATACATACAAAGCCAAGTCCACACAAAATATGAATTTTGTGAAAACGTGAAAACGCGAGGACATGCAAAGATACACACGGAACTGAAGTCGTCAGATCCGTTGGACATCAGGCTATACCACAAGCGAAGCATATTTACACCGGTGTGCCACAGGTGTAAAGTGCATTAGCATTAACTAGATTATTGACTCTAGTGCAAGTGGGAGTCTGTAGGAGATATGCCCTAGAGGCAATAATAAATGATATTATTTATCTCCGAGTTCATAATTATGTTTATGTTCCATGCTATAACTGCTATGGTTCTCGAGTCTGCAATAACCACGAGGCTCGGAGGAAGACTCATATGCACGTGTGGAATAATAAACGGTAAAATGTATTCCTAGTCTGGCCTCTAAGACTAGCTCAAGTGTTGCATGATGGTTATGTTTTCCTGATCATGGGCATGTCTATGTCAGCAACCTTGAGGGCACAATGTTAAGAGAACATTTGTGTTGAATCGACCCGGCATGATGTTATGCTATGAGATTCATTCGTCACAAGTTTATTGGTACATAACACAGAGATGGTTAACGTTTGCATGATTCCTTAGACCATGAGAGTATCGAGTTTCTTCATGCTTGCTTCATGAACTTTGGGGTTTGTTAAACGTCATCCGTAAATGGGTGGCTATTACGGCGGCTTACGGGTTCATGGAAAAGTGTGTCAAGTAACTTGATAGCTCAAGATTGGGATTTGCTCCTCCGACGATGGAGAGATATCTCTGGGCCCTCTCGGTGTTACGGTATCCATCATCGTCTGGCCAGACACTTTGTGATTTGATCACGGGGATGCCGGAACACGATAACGAGAAAAGAGAACAATACCGGTAACGAGGTAACTAGCATAGTGGACAAGTTGTTGATCCACGGGAATGCCAACATGTCTCACCTCGGGTATTTGTAACATATCGCGAAGCAACAGGAATAGCACACGGCAACTGGAGGTTCACTCGAATATTTATTCGTGTGGGTATAGGGGTCAATATGGGTGTCCACGGCTCCGATGTTGATCATTGATCGGAAGGGGTTCCGGGTCATGTCTATACTTCACCGAACCTATAGGGTCACACGCTTAAGGGTCATCTATCTGCTGAATACTAGACAGGGAGTCTGAGAGAAAATCACCGAAAAAGTTTCGGACACCGAAAAGTTTCGGACAGCGGAATCGTACCGCAGAGAGAGGTCATCGGATAAGTTTCGATGATACCGAAAAGTTGTTTCGGGATACACCATTAAGTCAAATTGGTTTCGGCACATGCCTGATAATTCTTGGAGGATGCCAGAATCATTCTGGAAGCTTTTTGGAATTTTCTGAGATAAAAACCGGAAATGTTCCGGAGCTGCCGGAGCCACTTCAGATGCGTTTCGCAGATGAAAATCACTAAAACCGGAATTGTTTCGGAACGCGTTGAAAATCATTTTAGTGGGTACTGGAAATGTTCTTAGCCCACATAAATATTTTCAGTTCGATCAGACGCTGAAAAATGTCGTCGTGAATAGTGAAAATCAGCTTTATGGTTACTTTATGGAAAGCCACCTTTTGGGGCTTTGCTCCAAAAGATCTTGGGGATGACATGGATGGATAGGAGCCATTTTTTGGGCCCCTCATGGGGGTGTGGCCGGCCACATGGGGTATCCCCCCTTGGGGACCCTCTTGTTCCTTGGTTTCACTCCTAGGTCCTTGTGGAAGGACTTCATTCATGTGCATTTTGGGTTTTTTGTGAAACTACCCTACCCCCTTGGGATTTCCTATAAATAGAGGTGGAGGGGCAGCCCTCCACACTCATCCCTTGCTCTCATACACATGCCATGCATTATCTGGCTTCTTCTCTCCCTCCCACGAAAAGAGTTTCGTAGAGCCGTAAGGCTGTCTGGGTTCCGGCAGGAACTAGTTCTGGACGGCGAAGCCCTGCCGGATAGATGACACCGTATGTGTGCAACTCTGTAGAGAGATCGTAGTTTCGGTCTTAGTTCGTGAGTGCCTCCCGAAGGGCTGTCCGTGTGACCGTCCGAGTTTCGAAGGTCCTCCCGAAGGGCTGTCCGAGTGACCGTTCGAGTTTCGAAGGTCCTCCCGAAGGGCTGTCCGCGACACCGTCCGGGGGGCTGTTCGACCGCCTCCTGGAGGGCTGTCTGAGGAGCAGATGAGGGTATACATCCTCGCGGTTGGGAGGTTGTAAATCCTAGCTGCGGGGATCTGCACCGCCGATCGTCATCGACTCTACTTCCCGCTGCGCTACGAGTCGGTAACGAAAAAGATCAAACCATGTATGCAGTCTCCATAGTGGTCCTGGGCTGGTGCGTAGGTCGGAAATTTTTTGTTTTCTGCTGCGTTCCCCTACAGTGGCATCAAGAGCCGTGCTATGCGTAGATGCAGGTTTCGATCTAGAATACATGGAGATGTATGGGTATTGCATAATATAATTAGGTAGTAGATGAGATCTATTGCTGAAAATTATTTATGCGGGTGACAGATGAAATCTGTTGCCCGAGGTTCTTGTTGCTTCCCTAGAATTTGCGTTTGCTCAATCTCGAGACAGCATGGTGGAATTTGACAAAGTTCTGGCAATCCGTGATCCTGATTGATCATGGAAGTGCTATCAGTTCTTTGGGTTCTGCCGTAGTCAAAAGAAAGATGAAATTCGCAGATGAAAGGGCATTGCAGATATGATCTGCACGGGGGTCATGCGTATGACGAAGTTTAGTATGGGGCTCGAGATTTAATTATCCCATGTTTCATACACCCCGAGATGTTAATCTAGCAACCTGAATAATCATACTTGATGATAAAACGTTGGTAGCTGCGGTTTAAGTCAAAAACTTAGAAGCCACGTAAAATAAATTTTGCATAAACCGATTAGAGGCGTCTAACTTGGTTTTGCAGGATGTGCATGTGATGTCGTATAGCAGTACTCATACTAATTCGATTATGTATGAGATGACTATATGATGTAATTTGATTAACATGACCTGCGTGTCATGATTCGGCATGATGGCTGGAGCCATATGATTGCATTTTAATGACCTGCGTGTCAACCTTGTTGTAATGCATTATTTTGTTAGCTATAGAGATAGCGATATTATCTGGTGCATCAACAAGGTGGTGGCAATCTTCGTAAAGGTGACCACCGACGCGAATGCCGAAGACGAAGAAATGAAATACTTCTCCGTCAGAAAGGGCTATACCATATCATGCTATTATGAATTGCCTGAGATGTTTATCCCTTATGATGCACCCTTCTTGATTTGGGGGTACGTAGGTGTATATAGGAGGAAGAAGTACGTCGGTGCAACAACATGGGCCCCACGAGGGTGGAGGGCGCGCCTAGGGGGGGTAGGCGCGCCCCCTGCCTCGTGCTCTCCTCGTTGATTGCTTTACGTAGACTCCAAGTCCTCTGGATCACGTTTGTTCCGAAAAGCACGTCCCGAAGGCTCCATTCCGTTTGGACTCCATTTGATATTCTTTTTCTGCGAAACACTGAAATAGGCAAAAAACTGCAATTTGGGCTGGGCCTCTGGTTAATAGGTTAGTCCCAAAAATAATATAAAAGTGTATAATAAAGCCCATTAAACATCCAAAAGAGAATATAATATAGCATGGAACAATCAAAAATTATAGATTCGTTGGAGACGTATCAGTCATGCACCCTTGAAGAGTGGTCTATTTATATTGAATCTCGATAGTAGTGATACACATATTCATAATATTGAAGCCAAAAGATGCAGAGTTGATAATGATAGTGCAACTTATTTGTGGCACTACTGTTTAGGTCATATTGGTGTAAAGCGCATGAAGAAATTCTATACTGATGGACTTTTGGAATCACTTGATTATGAATCACTTGGTACTTGCGAACCATGCCTCATGGGCAAGATGACTAAAACGCCGTTCTCCAGAAGAATGGAGCGAGCAACAGATTTATTGGAGCGAGCAACTATGTATGTGGTCCGATGAATGTTGAGGCTCGCGGCGGGTATTGTTATTTTCTCACCTTCACAGATGATTTGAGCAGATATGGGTATATTGTAGCGACCAGACCTCAAATGGTCTGTGCTGCTGTGCACCAGTGTCATCCCTGGATCAGTAATGCTGACACGCACAGTACAAATGGAGGATTTATAACAGAGTAGCAATCACACACTTATTACATCGAATATCTCCAAGATGGCTTAAGGCCATCTAACAACGATAACAGCGGAAGACTTGGAAGATAAGTGAGTCCATCAACTCCAGCAGCATCACTGAGTATAAGACCACGACCTAAAGCACCTTACTCGTCGTCTGAAAAGTCTGCAACATGAAACGTTGCAGCCCGAAAACGGGTCAGCACATAGAATATGCTGGCAATGTAACACATAGAGAATAATGAACAATAATGATGCTATACTACATGCATATATGGCTGGTGGAAAGCTCTATGGTTGCATTTTGCGAAAAGCCAATTTTATCCTACTTCAAAGGAATAAATTTTATTTAACTGTCATGGTGGTTGTGAAACATTGAGATGGTTGACAACATCTCAATCCCAATTAAATGTCATCATTAACCCAATAAGGTTAATTAAAGTAACATGATGATGAGATTCACATGATAATCCAAGTACTAGATACTCAAGTTGTCCATAACCGGGGACACGGCTAACCATGATTAGTTTGTACACTCTGCAGAGGTTTGTGCACTTTTCCCACAAGACTCGATCTCCTCCGTTGGATTACTCGCACTACATGGTGTTTGAGTAATGGATGACCGAGACACAGTCTTTCAGAAGTGTTTGCACCTTACGTATGGGTAGACGGTTACACCTACTTTCCCCTACATCTGCTAGTCTACCACTGTAAGAGTTCACACAACTTAATCAACTATGCTAGAGCCCATAATAGCTTGCGGCTGCACACGAAGTTTCTAGCATGAATAATCTCATGATCCCTTTGAACCTGGGTGGCGGTCCAAAGAAAAACAGGCAATCCTGGAATACCCAGGTACCTCAATCCACCCAGAGGTGAGTTTTAGTTGCCACCTTAAGTAAACCATTAATTAGCAATCTCACATCTGTCATGGAAATCTCTCAAACCCAATCCACGTCTACGAGCATAGCATGGCAATATAATAGCAACGTAGAAGTAACTTCCAAGGGTTTGATAAGAAAACAGGAAATAGGTACTACCTCAACTACTTCCCAATACCCATAATTTAATTAGATCCTAATCATGCAATGTTTGAGGATAGATCTAATGCAATAAAAACTGGGTATGGAAAGGTATGATCAAAGTGTTACTTGCCTTGCTGATGATCCGCAAAACCTAGCGATTCGAAGTAACAAGCGGCACACTCCGGGTACTCTATCGCAAACAAACAAGCATATAATCAGTACTCATCTAATGCACAGGTAAAACTCGAATGAAAGATCCAACCAGAAAGTTCAACTTAAGAACTCCGGTTTGCAAAAGAATCAACTCGAAAGAAGCAACGAAAGTCAAACTGCGAAAGAAAGAAGCTTCGTTTGCTAATCTGGATCTAGGTCAAATTTTACTGTAGCAAAAACTTGTTTGAGTAGGTTAAACGGAAAGAGAATTTCGAGACGAAACTCTAGGCGCTTGAATCGCCTGATTCCGATAAACGAGCGAGAAGTTAAACAAAAACGAAGATTCGATCACAAATTGAATCTGAGATAATCGCAGAAAAATCCGACGAAAAAGAAAAATGGACGAACGGTTAAAGAACGGACGTTCATTAACAGAGAAAATCCGACGAACGCGTTCGTTAAAACGAACGGTTCGGTGAACGCTCGCAAAATAATAAAACCAAAAAAAACCGATCTAGGGTTTTTTTTAAAACGAAGGTTTTTTTTAACAAAAACCGGCAACGACGAACGGGCAGCGGGTATACCTCATCGGGGCGGCTCCGGCGAGGGTCCGGCGGCGGGCGCAAGTGCGGCGGCGGCGGCGACGGGCGGGGTGAGGGAGAGAGAGAGGGGGGTATAAATAGGAAGGGGGGAAACAAGCTTGGAGGAGGGGGCTAGCTCCGGCGGGCTCGGTCCCGTGTCCATGGAGGACACGGCGGCGGCGGCGCTCTCCCGTGCGCGAGGAGGAGAGGGCGCGGGCGGGCCGGCGGCCTGGCGCTCGGCCGGGCTCGGCCCAGTCGGGCGTCGCGCGTTTTTTTATTTTATTTTATTTTTTTAAGTAAGTTCCGCGGAAAATAATTCGTAAAAAAAAAATAAATATCAGAAAATATAAAATAAATTTTCCCCGGCTAGTTAGAAAATTTAGAATAGGGTGAACATTTTTTTAACACAAAATAAATATTTCGAAAACATGCAATATTTTTAATGCAATAAAATTTTGCAAATAAAATCCAAATAAATCCAATAAATGATTTTTAACATTTTACCTCCAGTATTTCAATTGTTTTGGAGAAGTCATATTTTCTCCTCTCGTTTATTTTTAAAATGAAATATTTTTCCGGAGAGAAAATAATTAAAACCAAAATCCTCGTCTTATTATTTGATGAAAATCAAATATGAAAATTCGAGAAAATCCCCAACTCTCTCCGAGGGTCCTTGAGTTGCTTAGGATTTATCGAGGATTTGTCAAAATGCAATAAAACATGATATGCAATGATGATCTATGTATAACATACCAAATTGAAAATTTGGGATGTTACATATATCTACTTGATGAAACATAAGTCTGAAACATTTGAAAAGTTTAAAGAATTTCAGAGTGAAGTGGAAAATCATCGTAACAAGAAAATAAAGTTTCTGCGATCCGATCCTGGAGGAGAATATTTGAGTTACGTGTTTGGTCTTCATTTGAAACAATGTGGAATAGTTTCGCAACTCACGCCACCCGGAACACCACGGCATAATGGTGTGTCCGAACATCGTATCATACTTTACTA
Organism: Triticum aestivum; assembly: GCF_018294505.1. Lineage (NCBI taxonomy): Eukaryota > Viridiplantae > Streptophyta > Magnoliopsida > Poales > Poaceae > Triticum > Triticum aestivum. Next base: position 511,534,660 of record NC_057805.1, on the reverse strand, counting down.
GATATGGTGCGATCTATGATGTCTCTTACTGATTTACCGCTATCATTTTAGGGTTATGCTTTAGAGACGGTTGCATTCACGTTAATTAGGGCACCATCTAAATCCGTTGAGACGGCGCCTTATGAACTGTGGTTTGGCAAGAAACCAAAGTTGTCGTTTCTTAAAGTTTGGGGCTGCGATTTCTTATGTGAAAAAACTTCAACCTGATAAGCTCGAACCCAAATCGGAGAAATGTGTCTTCATAGGATACCCAAAGGAGATTGTTGGGTACACCTTCTATCACAGATCCGAAGGCAAGACATTCCTTGCTAAGAATGGATCCTTTCTAGAGAAGGAGTTTCTCTCGAAAGAAGTGAGTGGGAGGAAAGTAGAACTTGATGAGGTAACTGTACCTGCTCCCTTATTGGAAAGTAGTTCATCACAGAAATCTGTTCATGTGACTCCTACACCAATTAGTGAGGAAGCTAATGATGATGATCATGTAACTTCAGATCAAGTTACTACCGAACCTCTTAGGTCAACCAGAGTAAGATCCGCACCAGAGTGGTACGGTAATCCTGTTCTGTAGGTCATGTTACTTGACCATGACGAACCTACGAACTATGAGGAAGCGATGATGAGCCCAGATTCCGCAAAATGGCTTGAGGCCATGAAATCTGAGATGGGATCCATGTATGAGAACAAAGTGTGGACTTTGTTTGACTTTCCCGATGATCGGCAAGCCATCGAGAATAAATGGATCTTCAAGAAGAAGACTGACGCTGACGGTAATGTTACTGTCTACAAAGCTCGTCTTGTTGCGAAAGGTTTTCGACAAGTTCAAGGAGTTGACTACAATGAGACTTTCTCACCCGTAGCGATGCTTAAGTCCGTCCGAATCATGTTAGCAATTGCCGCATTTTATGATTATGAAATTTGGCAAATGGATGTAAAGACTGCATTCCTGAATGGATTTCTGGAAGAAGAGTTGTATATGATGCAACCTGAAGGTTTTATCGATCCAAAGGGTGCTAACAAAGTGTGCAAGCTCCAGCAATCCATTTATGGACTGGTGCAAGCATCTCGGAGTTGGAATAAACGTTTTGATAGTGTGATCAAAGCATATGGTTTTATACAGACTTTTGGAGAAGTCTGTATTTACAAGAAAGTGAATGAGAGCTCCGTAGCATTTCTAATATTATATGTGGATGACATATTGTTGATTGGAAATGATATAGAATTTATGGATAGCATAAAAGGATACTTGAATAAGAGTTTTTAAATGAAAGACCTCGGTGAAGCTGCTTATATATTGGGCATCAAGATTTATAGAGATAGACCAAGATGCTTAATTGGACTTTGACAAGGCACATACCTTGATAAAGTTTTGAAGAAGTTCAAAATGGATCAAGCAAAGAAAGGGTTCTTGCCTGTGTTACAGGGTGTGAAGTTGAGTCAGACTCAATGCCCGACAACTGCAGAAGATAGAGAGAAAATGAAAGGTGTTCCCTATGCTTCAGCCATAGGCTCTATCATGTATGCAATGTTGTGTACCAGACTTGATGTGTGCCTTGCTATTAGTTTAGCAGGGAGGTATCAAAGTAATCCAGGAGTGGATCACTGGACAGCGGTCAAGAACATCTTGAAATACCTGAAAAGGACTAAGGATATGTTTCTCGTTTATGGAGGTGACAAAGAGCTCGTTGTAAATGGTTACGTCGATGCAAGCTTTGACAGTGATCCGGATGACTCTAAGTCACAAACCGGATACGTATTTATATTGCACGGTGGAGATGTCAGTTGGTGCAGTTCTAAGCAAAGCGTCGTGGCGGGATCTACGTGTGAAGCGGAGTACATAGCTGCTTCGGAAGCAGCAAATGAAGGAGTCTGGATGAAGGAGTTCATATCCGATCTAGGTGTCATACCAAGTGCATCGGGTCCAATGAAAATCTTTTGTGATAATACTGGTGCAATTGCCTTGGCAAAGGAATCCAGATTTCACAACAGAACCAAGCACATCAAGAGACGCTTCAATTCCATCCGCGACCAAGTCAAGGAGGGAGACATAGATATTTGCATGATACATACGAATCTGAATGTTGCAGACCCGTTGACTAAGCCTCTCTCACGAGCAAAACATGATCAGCACCAAGACTCCATGGGTGTTAGAATCATTACAGTGTAATCTAGATTATTGACTCTAGTGCAAGTGGGAGACTGAAGGAAATATGCCCTAGAGGCAATAATAAAGTTGTTATTTATATTTCCTTATATCATGATAAATGTCTATTATTCATGCTAGAATTGTATTAACCGGAAACTTAGTACATGTGTGAATACATAAATCAAAGATGGTTAAGTTTCCTAGCCATAGACATGAGTTGTCATTTGATTAACGGAATCACATCATTAGAGAATGATGTGATTGACTTGACCCATTCCGTTAGCTTAGCATTTGATCGTTTAGTATATTGCTATTGCTTTGTTCATGACTTATACATGTTCCTATGACTATGAGATTATGCAACTCCCGAATACCGGAGGAACACTTTGTGTGCTACCAAACGTCACAACGTAACTGGGTGATTATAAAGGTGCTCTACAGGTGTCTCCGATGGTACTTGTTGAGTTGGCATAGATCAAGATTAGGATTTGTCACTCCGATTGTCGGAGAGGGATCTCTGGGCCCTCTCGGCAATGCAACTAATGAGTTAGTTGTGGGATGATGCATTACGGAACGAGTAAAGAGACTTTCCGGTAACGAGATCGAACTAGGTATTGAGATACCGCCGATCGAATCTCGGACAATTAACATACCGATGACAAAGGGAACAACGTATGTTGTTATACGGTTTGACCGATAAAGATCTTCGTAGAATATATAGGAGCCAGTATGAGCATCCAGGTTCCGCTATTGGTTATTGACCGGAGACGTGTCTCGGTCATGTCTACATAGTTCTCGAACCCGTAAGGTCCGCATGCTTAACGTTCGCTGACGATCGGTAATATGAGTTTACGTGTTTTGATGAACTGAAGGTAGTTCGGAGTACCGGATATGATCACGGACATGATGAGGAGTCTCGAAATGGTCGAGACATAAAGATCGATATATTGGAAGCCTATATTTGGACATCGGAATAGTTCCGGGTGAAATCGGGATTTTACCGGAGTACTGGGAGGTTACCGGACCCCCCGGTAATTGTATGGGCCTTATTGGGCCCTAGTGGAGAGAGAGAGAGAGGAGGCCAGGGCAGGCCACGCGCCCCCTCTCCCTCTTGTCCGAATTGGACTAGGAGGGGGCGGCGTCCCCCTTTCCTTCCTCCCTCTCTCCCCCTTCCTTCTCTCCTAGTCCAACTAGGGAGGGGGGGGGGGTAATCCTACTCCCGGTGGGAGTAGGACTCCTCCAGGGCGCGCCATAGAGGGCCGGACCTCCCCCCTCCTTCCCCGTATATAAAGCAGTGGAGGAGAGAGGGGGGCACCCCATAGACACACAAGTTGATCAGATGATCTTTTAGCCGTGTGCGGTGCCTCCCTCCACCATAATCCACCTCGGTCATATCATAGCGGTGCTTAGGCGAAGCCCCGCGTCGGTGGCATCATCATCACCGTCATCACGCCGTCGTGCTGATGGAACTCTCCCTCGAAGCTCTACTGGATCGTGAGTTCGTGGGACGTCACCGAGCTGAACGTGTGCAGATCGCGGAGGTGCCGTACGTTCGGTACTAGGATCGGTCGATCGTGAAGACGTTTTCTCTTACGGTCTACGAGGGTACATGGACGACACTCTCCCCTCTCGTTGCTATGCATCACCATGATCTTGCGTGTGCGTAGGAATTTTTTTGAAATTACTACGCTCCCCAACGGGCGGGGCGCCGTAGATCATGGGGTTGGCATGGTGCGGCACCCCGGGACGTGGGCCGTGCACACCTGCATCGTTCGGAGGAACCCACGGGGCGCGGCCGGTCGGCAGAAAGGGGGCGCCCCATGGAGCGAAATAGCCCATCCAGGGCTGCTGGGACGGAGGGGTGGGTGGTGTAGCAGTCCCGCGGCCGCCAGGGCCGCGCCCGCGTCCATCGCGGCCACGCCCACCGTGGTCAGAGGAGCGATCGGGCTGATGCTGGATGGTGCCGCCAGTTGACACAGAACCGCCGCTACCCCCACTGGAGCTGCCGGAGCCATACGAGCCGCCGTGGGTGGCGAGGAGAGCAGTGGCCCCCTCCGCACGAGCACGCGCATCCAGGCTGATTTCCTCCATCATCAGCCGGGAGCGGGCCTGAACGAGGGTGAGGAAGGGCACCTGCATCGGGAGTAAGGATGCCATGACGCCGAACCGGGGAGCGAGTCCACGGATGAGCTAGAGGGTGAGGGTTTTGTCGGTGACGTGCTCATCGAGGTCATCGAGGGAGTCCGCGAGCGCCTTGAGGCGCCTGCAGTACTCGGCGATCTTCATATCGCCCTGGACCATGGCGCGGAACTCGGCGCCGACGTGGATGGCTCGGCCCGCGAGGTTATCGCGGAAGAAGGCGTCGAGGAGGAACCAGGCATGGAATGCGGTGGATTCTTGGGCGGAAATGACATCGTAAAGTTCATCTGTGATCGTACCGTAGATCATGAGAAGAATCTGGAGGTCGTCATGGTGCCACTACGCGGTCTGGGTGCGCGGGTCGAGGTTGACGAGGACGTGGCTCTCCACACCCGATTTGCGGAGGATGAAGGACATGATGCGCCTCCACTTGGAGTAGTTGCCGTAGACGTCGTCCAGCTTGAAGTCGATGTGGGCACCGACGTTGACGGCGTGGATCGAAGGAGGCGGCGCCGTGGAGGAGGCGGCACCATCGGCGGATGCCGAGCCCAGTGGCGCGACGGTGAGGTGCAGAGGAGTCGTGGCCGGTGGAGCGCTCAGGACGGGGAGAGGTGCAGAAGCGGTGGGCAGTGGTGCACTGGCGCTAGGGAGGGTTGGGCTGCCAGCGGCTATGCCGGCGTCGGAACCCTCATCGGAGGCATGGGAACTGGCCATGGGATACAGGGAGGAAGAAGGCTCTGGTGCCAAGAAGAATGATATGAATCTCTAGATGTTTATTACAATGGAAGGCATGGCCTTATATACACATACAGCTGCATCAGGAGCGGGAGAGTCCACGATCACCCGCGTGGGGCGCGTGGTCGGCACGGCGTGGGCTGAGTCCGCACTAGCCGTTTTCCAACACGATCGAGGCCTAGTTGGACTCGGGCTCAGTACTCCTGACTAGCGATTTTGTACCAAAGGACGGCAAGAACACTGTCCTTGCAACATCTTACATCCGACGTTCCATCATCCTGTACTTTCTGAGTTGAGTTTATCATTAGTTCCTTCATATTTTATAGGTCACGATTTTAATCATAAATTTAAGTAAAATATAAATCATAAGTCAAAAATACAGTACTGTTGGAAACTTGTTTCAGATACAAATTAACATCATAACTTTTCAAAATAAAAAAACACAAATTTTTCATACACCCCTCCCCCCTCCTCCCCACCCCCAAATAAGGAATTAATTTTCTAATTGATGTGGTGATTAATTAAGGACGCCAATAACGCCCACACATGTGGGCGTTAAGGAGTCTGCCCACATGTTTTGTGTGGTGTTTAAGAGGATCAGCCCACTCGTCTACGTGTGGGCAAAACAAGTAATGCCCACACACCTTTTTTTCCTTGCGGTCCCTCTCACATGCCTACGTGTGGGTAAAATAGATAACGCCCACACGCCCGTACGTCAGGCCTCCTACCTCATGGTCCCGCACGCCCCGCGTGACAGTCACCACGCGCCCCGCAGTTGCCATGGTCCGGACCCTCTTCCATGTTCGTTTAACTGCAGCTGCCATGTCGTTTAACTGTAGTTGCCATGTCGCTGAACTACAGTTGCCATGTCGAACAACTACAGTTTCCATGGTTGCTCAACTGCAGTTGCCATCTCAGGTCAAGTGCCAGATGCCATTTTTGGACAACTGCAATTGTTGCCATGTATGGTCTAGTTTACTATAGTTGCCATCATTTGAATACATTAGGGGTTGCCACCTACTAACACTAGGCAGTTGCCATGTATGGTCTGGTTTACTATAGTTGCCATGATTTGAAAACTTTAGGAGTTGCCACCTGCTAACACTAGGCAGTTGCCATGTAGCGCTACAAAGAGACATGGCAAAAAAACATGTTCGGGTAAAGAGAGAGTTGCCATCTGCTTACAATCACACTAGGGCAGTTACCATGTACCCTGCAAAACACATGGCAACTGACATATTCAGGTAAAAGAGAGAGTTGCCATCTGGTTACAAGCACACTAGGGCAGTTGCCATGTACCCTGCAAAATACATGGCAACTGGAAGCTTTGGGTGTGGGAGAGGAGACGGGCGTGTGGGCGAACTGATAAATGCCCACACACCGGCCCCTATGCGTGAGTGAAAACTGACGTGCGGACGAACTGCTAAACGCCTACACACCGGTCCCTCCGTGTGGTGAAAACGTGCGTGTGGGCGACCGGATGAATGCCCACACACGAGCCAGTCCTACGTGGCACCATAAACATGCCAAGATTCGTACAACCACAAACAAACATGGATCCACGCGTGTGGGCGAGATGCAAACACCCACACGTGTGGGCGTTAGTATTTCCGTTAATTAAGGTGATAGGTGGAGCTGCACGGCCGCCACCTTGGAGCACTAGTAGAAAACAAGGCTTTGGTTCGGGCCTGGCCAGCCCATTAGTCCCGGTTCTGCACGAACCGGGACCCGTGGGGGCATTCGACCCGGTTCGTGAGCCCAGGGGGCGGCCGGGGCCTAGTGGGCATTGGTCACAGTTCGTGTGGACCCATTTGTCCTGGTTCTAGGCATGAACCGGGACCAATGGGCCTCGCTCCTGGCCCACAGCCATTGGTCCCGGTTCGTGGCCCGAACCGGGACAAATGAGTTGCCTATATATACCCCATCGCCGCGGTAGAGCACTCCACAGTGCTCTGTTTTTGCTGGCCGGCGAGGGGGAGGGCATTGGGTGCTCTAGCTCACCTCGTATGCACATGAGGTGTTCGATGAAATGCCCGAGCCACACTAGTTAAGCTTTCTCCTCCCGAAGTTCGATCTCCGAGCTCCATTTTTCCCGAGATTTGTCTAGGTTTATATTAGCGGTCCGTCACGCCCCTTCCCCGTCTTTACCGCTGTCGATCGCCCCCGCCGATCTCGTCGCCGGCACCATCGTGGTGAGCCTCTTATTCTTATCTTCTTTCTGAAAGAAAAAAAAATTCTTACTTTACATAGATACTTGTCTAATTTTCTTACTTTTGACACACATAATTATATATAATGCACGCAAATGAACCAACAATGGATGTACGGTGATAGACACACCTCCGAGTACATTAACGGCGTGCATGATTTTCTCGAAGTGGCTGAGGCAAACAAGCAGAATGGTTTTATGTGTTGTCCATGCCCTAAATGTGGGAATACGAAGTCTTACTCTGACCGGAAAATCCTTCACACCCACCTGCTTTACAAGGGTTTCATGCCACACTATAATGTTTGGACGAGGCACAGAGAAATAGGGGTTATGATGGAAGACGGCGAAGAAGAAGAGGACGATGACAACTATGTGCCCCCTGAATACGGTGACACTGCAACGGGGGAAGCTGCTGAAGATCAAGAGGAACCAGACGATGTGCCCGATGATGCTGCAACAGGGGAAGCTGCTGAAGATCAAGAGGAACCAGACGATGTGCCCGATGATGATGATCTCCGCCGGGTCATTGTCGATGCAAGGACGCAATGCGAAAGTCAAAAGGAGAAGTTGAAGTTCGATCACATGTTAGAGGATCACAAAAAAGGGTTGTACCCCAATTGCGAAGATGGCAACACAAAGCTCGATACCGTACTGGAATTGCTGCAGTGGAAGGCAGATAATGATGTGCCTGACAAAGGATTTGAGAAGCTACTCAAAATATTGAAGAAGAAGCTTCCAAAGGATAACGAATTGCCCGACAGTACGTACGCAGCAAAGAAGGTCGTATGCCCTCTAGGATTGGAGGTGCAGAAGATACATGCATGCCCTAATGACTGCATCCTCTACCGCGGTGCGTACAAGGATTTGAACGCATGCCCGGTATGCGGTGCATTGCAGTATAAGATCAGACGAGATGACCCTGGTGATGTTGAAGGCGAGCCCCGCAGGAAGAGGGTTCCTGCGAAGGTGATGTGGTATGCTCCTATAATACCATGGTTGAAACGACTGTTAAGAAACAAAGAGCATGCCAAGTTGATGCGATGGCACAGTGAGGACTGTAAGAAAGACGGGAAGTTGAGAGCACCCGCTGACGGGTCGCAGTGGAGAAAAATCGAGAGACAGTACTGGGCTGAGTTTGCAGGTGACCCAAGGAACATATGGTTTGGTTTAAGCACGGATGGCATTAATCCTTTGGGGAGCAGAGCAGCAATCACAGCACCTGGCCCGTGACTCTATGTATGTATAACCTTCCTCCTTGGATGTGCATGAAGCGGAAGTTCATTATGATGCCAGTTCTCATCCAAGGCCCTAAGAAACCCGGCAACGACATTGATGTCTACCTAACGCCATTAGTTGAAGAACTTTTACAGCTGTGGAATGGAAACGGTGTACGTACGTGGGATGAGCACAAACAGGAGGAATTTAACCTGCACGCGTTGCTGTTTGTAACCATCAACGATTGGCCCGCTCTCTGTAACCTTTCAGGACAGACAAACAAGGGATACCACGCATGCACGCACTGTTTAGCTGACACCGAAAGTATATACCTGGACAAATGCGGGAAGAATGTGTACCTGGGCCATCGTCATTTCTTCTGACCAACCATCAATGTCGAAAGAAAGGCAAGCATTTCAAAGGCGAGGCAGATCATTGGAAGAAGCCCGCCATGCGTACCGGTGATCACGTACTTGCTATGGTCAATGATTTACACGTAATCTTTTGAAAGGGTCCCGGCGGACTAGTTGTTCCGAATGACGCTGAGGGACGCGCACCCATGTGGAAGAAGAAATCTATATTTTGGGACCTACCCTACTGGAAAGACCTAGAGGTGCGCTCTTAGATCGACGTGATGCACATGGCGAAGAACCTTTGCGTGAACCTGCTAGGCTTGTTGGGCGTGTATGGGAAGACAAAAGATACAGCTGAGGCACGGGAGGACCTGCAACGTTTGCACGAAAAAGACGGCATGCCTCCAAAGCAGTATGAAGGTCCTGCCAGCTACGCTCTTACAAAAGGAGAGAAGGAAATCTTCTTTGAATGCCTGCTTAGTATGAAGGTCCCGACTGGCTTCTCGTCGAATATAAAGAGAATAATAAATATGCCAGAGAAAAAGTTCCAGAACCTAAAGTCTCATGACTGCCACGTGATTATGACGCAACTACTTCTGGTTGCATTGAGGGGGCTTCTACCGGAAAACATCCGATTAACCATTGTGAAGCTATGTGCATTCCTCAATGCAATCTCTCAGAAGGTGATCGATCCAGAAAGCATACCAAGGCTAAGGAGTGATGTGGCGCAATGTCTTGTCAGTTTCGAGCTGGTGTTCCCACCATCCTTCTTCAATATCATGACGCACGTCCTAGTTCATCTGGTTGACGAGATTGTCATTCTGGGCCTCGTATTTCTACACAATATGTACCCCTTTGAGAGGTTCATGGGAGTCCTAAAGAAATATGTCTGTAACCGTGCTAGGCCAGAAGGAAGCATCTCCATGGGTCATCAAACAGAGGATGTCATTGGGTTTTGTGTTGACTTCATTCCTGGCCTTAAGAAGATAGGTCTCCCTAAATCACAGTATGAGGGGAGACTGACTGGAAAAGGCACGCTTGGAGGGGACTCAATAATATCCAGGGATGGGCATTCTTGGTCTCAAGCACACTACACAGTTCTACAGAACTCTACCTTGGTGACCCCGTATATCGATGAACACAAGAACGTCTGCGCTCCAAACACCCGGAGCAGTGCAACGACTGGATTACATGTGAACACATCAGGACTTTCAGCAGTTGGTTGGAAACACGTCTCAGAGGTGACAACACTGTTTGTGATGAGCTGTACTCGTTGTCCAGGGGAGCACCTTCGACTGTATTGACTTACAAAGGATACGAGATAAATGGGAATACATTTTACACGATCGCCCAAGATTAAAAGAGCACCAACCAAAACAGCGATGTCCGCTTTGATGCAGCAACCAAGAGGGGAAAGGGCACATATTATGGTTACATAGTGGACATATGGGAACTTGACTACGTACATGATTTTAAGGTCCCTTTGTTTAAGTGCAAATGGGTCAATCTGTTAGGAGGCGGGGTACATGTAGACCCACAGTACGGAATGACAACAGTGGATCTGAACAGTCTTGGGTACACTGACGAACCGTTCGTCCTAGCCAATGATGTGGCACAGGTGTAAGGGCATATTTATCCCTAAGATGTTTTGGTGATTGATGACAATGCTTTTGCGGACTAATCGTGTGCATTGAGTGTTTTTCAGAGATTCATCCTTTTGGCACGAGACGATTCCCTCCCCTCGGAGCTTGAAGCGAAGACGGTGTAGTCCTTTCGAATTAGTTTGGTGGACTAGTTTCATAGGGATCACCGTACTATCAAGAGGGGGTCCGCTTTGGAAAGGCTAGGGCGGAATCATCACGTACACTTCCTTTGCCCCTCCCTCCGAGCCTTTCCGTTTCGATGATGGGCTCGTTTCCCTTCTCAGTGTGCTCTCTCTGGTTCCAGCGGTAGTACCGCGGGCCGGAGCGGTAGTACCGCTTGGGTGCTACAAGCGGTAGTACCGCTCCAGAGCAGTAGTACCGCTGGTAGCCCCCAGCAGAGTGCTCTCTCTGGTCCCTGCGGTAGTACCGCGGGACGGAGCGGTAGTACCGGTTGGGTGCTACAAGCGGTAGTACCGCGCTAGGAACGGTAGTACCGCTCCAGAGCAGTAGTACCGCTGGTAGCCCTCAGCCGTAGTACCGCGATGGTCTCGTGCTAGTACCGCCTCGATTCGAGGGGTCTTTTTTCGTGTCGGGTTTTACGGTACTTGCCGTGGCAGTGGGGGGCCGTAGTACCGCTCGTATGCGGTAGTACCGCCCTGCCACCGCGGTAGTACCGCTCTGGGCCCAGCGGCAGTACCGCGAGGGGGAGCGGTAGTACCGCTTATAGGGGCAAGCGGTAGTACCGCTGGCCGAGCGGTAGTACCGCTCTCTGCGGGGCAGAAGTGGGGGTAACGGTTGGTTTGTTCCCCCCCACTATATAAGGGGGTCTTCTTCCCCAAAGTTGACCTACCTCTTCCCCCAAAAGCTCCATTGTTGCTCCAAGCTCCATTTTCGCCCGATCTCTCTCCCTAGCCAATCAAACTTGTTGATTTGCTCGGGATTGGTTGAGAAGGCCACGATCTACACTTCCACCAAGAGAAATTTGATTCCCCCCACTTATCCCTAGCGGATCTTGTTACTCTTGGGTTTTTGAGCACCCTAGACGGTTGAGGTCACCGCGGAGCCATAGTCCATTGTGGTGAAGCTTTGTGGTGTCGTTGGGAGCCTTCAATTAAGTTGCGGAGATTGCCCCAACCTTGTTTGTAAAGCTCCGGTCGCCGCCTTCAAGGGCACCAATAGTGGAATCACGGCATCTCGCATTGTGTGAGGGCGTGAGGAGAATACGGTGGCCCTAGTGGCTTCTTGGGGAGCATTGTGCCTCCACACCGCTCCAACGGAGACGTACTTCCCCTCAAAAGGAAGGAACTTCGGTAACACATCCTCGTCTTCACCGGCTCCACTCTTGGTTATCTCGTTCCTTTAGTTTCGCAAGTTTACTCGAATTATATCTCTTATTTGCTTGCGCGCTTGTTGTCATTGCATCATATAGGTTGCTCACTTAGCTGCATATCTAGACAACCTATTTTGATGCAAAGTTTAATTTGGTAAAGAAAAACTAATAAAATTTAGTTGCCTATTCACCCCCCTCTAGTCAACTATATCGATCCTTTCAATTGGTATCAGAGCCTCGTCTCTTTATTAAGGACTTTACCGTCCAAAGAGTATGGTTGACGTCGTAGACGATATGGAGGAGCACTCCGGTGAGAATCCAGTCTCGTCTACGGGAGATGGGGGAACCGCGGTCTCTCGTGAGGAATTCAATGTGGCGTTGGACATATTGAAAACCTCCATGACGACCAAGGTCGAAAGCATGTTGAATAAATTCTTAGAAGGGCTTAAACTTACCACCGCACCGTTGAAAGTGGGTGATCCCGCTAACAAGGTGACGGATGCTACCTCCGACAAGGGGGAAGCTACTAGCGAGAAAGCTCCTTTTTCTACTGATAAAAATGGGACCGGCATCTTTGCCCATGTGGAACCTCCACCTGTCTATGGTGGACCACTCCCTTCCACTCATTTGAATCATGCCGGCCCGGCCCCTAAGATTGAGAAGAATGTAGATTTTGATTCTTGGGTCTATCGTTTTAAGCGTCATTTAAATCACGTGAAAACTAACCTTTCGAGAATCATTGATGAGGGTTTTTATCCGCATGGCCGAAGTAACTTCACTCCTAGAGAAGTTGTGGATCATCAATTCAATGAGAATGCTCTCTTCATCATCCAAGAAGCAATCCCACCCGAAGATCTTCCTCATCTCCGGCCTTACACCTTGGCCAAAGATGCTTGGCTTCAAGTTGTTTCCCTCTATCGGGGAAGCGCAAGCATTCAACGCTCCAACTATGAAGTGGTGCAAGATGAAGCCGACGAGTTTGCAATGAAAGAAGATGAAGAACCTCGTGAGCTTTTTCGGAGAGTAACCAAACTCGCGGTCTCTCTCCGAGATCATGGAAGTAAGGACACGGATGACAATTGGATCAAGCGCAAATTCCTCAAGGCAATGATGCCCTACCACAAAGCCATGTCCTCCTTAATTCGTCAATGGCCGGACTTCCACACCTTGTCATCAAGTGAAGTGTTGGATGAATTTGTTGCTATGAGCATCTTGGACAAGACCGCCGACAATGCGGTTCTTTGGTCTCAAAGAGTAAAGAAGCCCAACCTTGCTCTAAAGGCCAAGGTTAGTATGGAGGAAGAGGATGAAGAGGAAGAAGAGGAGGGCAACCTCGAAGATACGAAGTATGCCTATCATGAACACATGGCTCTTGCTTCTAGGCAATTTTGGAGCAAGAAGAACACAAGGCCAAACTTCAACAAGAGCAATTCAAGTGGCGCAAAGGGCAAGCAACGGGTGAGGACTTGCTTCAATTGTGGCAATGTGAGCCACTTTGTTGCGGAGTGCCCTTACGAGAAGAGGGAAGACAATGGTGGCAAGCTCATTAGAAAAGACAAGGCCAAGTCGTTCCCCAACAAGAGCAACTTCACCAAGAAGACTCCTCACAAGGCGTTGGTGGTACAAGAAGAGTACAATGAGGAGGATGACGATGATGAAGATGGTGAGTCGGTTTCCATGGCCTCCGTTGCCATTGTGAAGACTCCACGGGTGTCTCTCTTCGACTCACCCAATGAGAACATCACCGCCAAGTGCCTCATGGCTAAAGCCACCAATAAGGTAACCTCCAACATCAAAAATACCATCATTAATCATCCTTCTTTGACGGATAGCATTGATTAACATGAGGGGACAAATGTGGAGGAAAATGTGTTTGAGATCTTTGTGGGTAAACTCAAGGGTAAATCCAAGAAGCACTTCGTTGCTCTATTGGAACAACTTGGTGAAGCCAATGACATGATCGAGGCTCACGAAGATACCATCTCTAAGATGGAGGGGCATAGTCGTGACTATGCCGATGAGATTTTGGATCTTTCCAATGCTCTTGACGAAGAGCGTGGTCTTCGTTTGGCTCTTGAGGAGTCATACAATGATGATCATGCTAAGTTAAAGAAAGATCTTGATCATGCTCTTGTTGTGTCTCGTGTGCTAAACTCCGAGAAGGAAAAACTTGGGGTCGATCTTGCTAGACTTAAAGAGGAGTTTGACATTCTCGACAAGGCTCACAAAGTCCTGAAGGGTGCTCATGCTAGCCTCAAGGAGTCTCATGATCAACTCCAAGTAAAGCTAACTAAGGAGAAAGCCACCTTTCCTCATATGGTGTTAATTGATAATGCAAATGCTACTAACTCTTGTTGTGAGCATGTGCATCTTGTTGAGGAGAATGCTAAGTTGAAGGATCAACTTGAGAAAGGCCTTGTGTCATGCATACAAGGTGAGAAGAACCTCAACGACCTTTTGAGAAACCAAAAGGAAGTTGTGGCCAAGGAGGGGATTGGGTTCGCACCCAAGCCCAAGAACAAGAAGAAGAATGACAAGACCAAACGACCTCCCCCTCTCAAGCAAACTTTTGTGAAAGAGGGAGAGGGTTCTTCCAAGGAGAAGAAGAACAATGCAAAGGGTGACGGTGTCAAGAAGGGCAATTCCACCCCATCCAACAAATCCGGCGACTTTAATCCTTCTTATGTGTTATGTCGTGGAAGTGATGGGCATGTTTTTGCCAAATTTGTTGGTTCTCCTCATGAGTATATTGAATGGTCCATTTGGGTTCCTAAGACCCTTGTTACTAACATCAAAGGACCCATTACAAAATGGGTACCTAAAACCAAGCATTAATCTCTTGTAGGTGTTTGCTTCCGGTGGGGGATCATGGTTGCTCGATAGTGGAGCTACAAATCATATGACCGGAAGCAAGGACTTGGTGGTGGGCGTGCACAAGATTCCATCTATGCCCACCAATGTCGAGTGGGGTGATGCCTCGTCTTCTAAGGTATTGGGACTCGGCAAAGTTGTCATTTCTCATGATCTCACGATCGAGAAGGTCATGCTAGTTGAGTCCCTTGCATACAATTTACTCTCCGTTCGTCAACTTGCTACCATGGGCTTTGCCACTTTCTTTGATATTGATACCGTGGCCCTCTTGTGGAGCAAGACTCTTAAAGTAGCCTTTGTTGGGCATGTCGAGAACGGTCTCTATGTGATTAACTTTTCGGAGCGACCCACTAAGACCGCGACATGCCTAATGGCTAAAGTTGACGTGGGATGGATTTGGCATCGCCGTTTAGCCCATGTCAATATGAGATCTTTGCAAAGTCTTCTCAAGGGGGACCATGTCCGTGGACTAACGAACGTTAGTTTGCTAAAGATCGTGCTTGCAGTGCTTGTATCGAAGGAAAGCTTCATGAGAAGGCTCATCCTCCCACGACTCTCATTTACTCGAAGAGGCCTTTGGAGCTCCTTCATTTGGATCTCTTTGGGCCTCCATCCTTTGATAGTCTTGGGGGTAGAAAGTATTGCTTGGTAATTGTGGATGACTATTCTAGATACACTTGGGTGTATTTTTTCAAGAGGAAGAGTGAGACCCAACAAACAGTCATTGACTTTGCAAATGAAGCCCAACGTCAACACAATGCAAAGATCTTGACCATAAGAAGTGACAACGGCACCGAGTTCAAGAACTACACCTTGGATGAGTTTCTTAGTGATGAGGGGATCAAGCATCGATATTCCGCACCTTACACCCCTCAACAAAATGGTGTTGCGGAGAGGAAGAACCGGACGTTGATGGATGCGACAAGGACCATGATGGCGGAGTTCAAGTCTCCATACAACTTTTGGGCCGAAGCCATCAACACCGCGTGTCATGCTTCAAATCGGCTCTATCTCCACAAAGGCTTGAACAAGACTCCATATGAGATACTCACCGGTAACTAGCCCAACCTCAAGTACTTTCGGGTGTTCGGGTGTAAGTGTTTCATTCTCAAGAAAGGTGTTCGTTTGTCTAAATTTGAGACTAGAGCTCATGAGGGCATATTTGTTGGTTATGCTACAAACTCCCATGCTTACCGTGTTCTCAATAAGTCCACGGGACTTATTGAGGAGACGTGTAACATGGAGTTTGATGAGAATAACGGCTCCCAAGTGGAGCAAAGTGGTACTTATGATGTAGGTGATGAAATTCCTCCCCAAGCCATAAGAAGAATGGGTGTTGGATATATCCTACCCATTGAGGAACCCCTTGTGGCCGAAGGAGAAGGACAATGCTCGACTCAAGTGGATCCATCACCAATCCAAGACCCACACGCTTCCGAAGAACAAAGTGAAGGCCCTCAACCTCATGAACAAGATCAAAGGCAAGATCAACCTCAAGATGGTGGTGATTCACCAAATGATGCCCAAGGTCAAGTTCTTCCCTTCGAGCAAGTTCAAGATCAAGAACAAGCTCAAGACGACGCTCAAGATGATCAAGTAACCCCTCCTCACTTCACTTCCGAGGAGGAATTGGAGCGTCGTGCCACTAAGATTGCTTCCCAGCTCACCACCAAAGGTCATCTCATGGAGAATGTGGTTGGAAGCCTCAGAAAGGGGGTAAGCACTCGTAGACAATTAGCAAACTATTGTGAACATCATGTGTTTGTTTCTTGTGTCGAACCCCAAAAGGTTTATGAAGCGCTCGAGGACCCGGATTGGCTCAATGCCTTGCATGAAGAACTCAACAACTTTGAACATAACCAAGTGTGGAAATTAGTGCCAAGGCTAACCGGGAACCATAATGTCATTGGAACCAAGTGGATATTCAAGAACAAGCAAGATGCTCATGGGATCATTGTTCGCAACAAGGCTCGTTTGGTGGCACAAGGCTACACCCAAGTCGAGGGAATCGACTACGGTGAAACCTTTGCCCCCGTCGCTCGCCTTGAATCTATTCGTTTGTTGATTGCTTATGCTTCTCATCATAATTTCACGTTGCAACAAAATGGATGTGAAGAGTGCTTTTCTTAATGGTCCCATAAATGAGTTGGTATATGTCAAACAACCCCCCGGGTTCGAAGATCCCTATTTCCCCGATCATGTGTATCAACTACACAAGGCGCTCTATGGCCTTAAACAAGCCCCACGTGCGTGGTATGAGCATCTTATGGAGTTGTTACAAGATCGTGGATTCAAAATCGGGAAAATTGACCCCACTCTTTTTACTAAGAAGGTCAAAGGGGAGTTTTTTGTGTGCCAACTATATGTTGATGATATTATTTTTGGTTCCCCTAACAAAGCCTTCAATGAAGAATTTGCCGCTCTCATGACCTCAAAGTTCAAGATGTCTATGATGGGAGAGTCGAAGTTCTTTCTCGGATTCGAAATCAAACAAAGAAGAGAAGGAACCTTCATCAACCAAGCCAAATACACTCAAGACATGCTAAAGAGATTCAAGCTAAGTGATTTCAAGCCGGCTTCCACTCCAATGCCCACCAAGTGCCAACTTGACATTGATCCCAATGGTAAAGCGGTGGATCAAAAGGTATATCGCTCCAGGATTGGATCCTTGCTTTACCTTTGTGCATCTAGGCCGGATATCATGTTGAGTGTGGGAATATGTTCACGGTTTCAAGCCGCACCTAAGGAAAGCCACTTTGTGGCGGTCAAGCGAATCTTTCGATATTTGGCTCATACCCCAAACTTTGGCCTATGGTACCCAAGAGGAGCAAACTTCAAGCTTGTAGGTTATTCGGGCTCCCATTGGGCGGGAGACAAAGTGGATAGGAAGTCCACTTCTGGAGGGTGCCAATTTCTTGGTTGCTCTTTGGTAAGTTGGTCTTCTAAAAAGCAAAGTTGTGTGTCTCTCTCGTCCACCGAAGCGGAGTATGTGGCGGCCGGGAGTTGTTGTGCACAACTCTTATGGATGAGGCAAACTTTAAAGGATTACGGTGTCATTTGTGATAAAGTGCCTCTTTGGTGTGACAATGAAAGTGCTATGAAGATTTCTCTCAACCCGGTGCAACACTTCAAGACAAAGCATATTGAGATTCGGTATCACTTCATCCGGGATCATATTTGGCGAGGGGAGATCGAGCTCAACTATGTCGACACTCATGATAACCTTGCAGATATTTTCACGAAGCCATTGGATGAAGCAAGATTTCGCGAGTTAAGGCATGAGCTCAATATCATTGATTCGAGCAATGTGGTTTGAACCTCTGCACATGCCTCACATTCATCATGCATTCTTGTCTAGGTGTAGGCATGGACTTAGGGGGAGTGTTGTTCTCTCAATGAATTCTTCCTCCCCCCATAATGCATAAACTAATCTCACTCTTTCACATTAGCCATTTTTGATGGTACTTGTGCTTCAAAGACGATCTTTGGTCATGGGCCCAAGGATAATTCTTCGCAGTGCCATACCAATTGACTCAAACATAGGTGGCCTCGGCCACCGCCCTCTCGTATAGAGGCGCGTGGTTTTTGTTCTCTTTCTGTTGCTCTTGTTGGTCTTCTTGCCGTCGTCTCCCGTCTTTTGTTTTGTGCCATAAGTGTTGAGTCTTGTTTGGAGTTGCGCTGGGCGGTACTACCGTTGTGAAGGGGCGGTACTACCGCTGGAGCGGTACTGCCGCTCTGCGGTGCGGTACTATCGCTTATGTGGCTAAGCGGTACTACCGCCCATCACCACGGTAGTACCGCTGAGGGGCGGGGCCAGGGGGTTAAGTCGTGGGCAGGGGTGGTTTCCTCCACCCCATACCCATTTGCTTCGTCCCCTGGTTCCTCTTCCTCTCTCTCCAGCGCCATCTCGCCGCGGGAGGGCTCCGGCGGCCCTCCGTCTCCGGACCGTTCCTTTCCATTCCCTTCGGTGGAGTCGATCCCCACCTCGTCCTCTTGCCATGGATGTCGGTATTGCCCCCGTTCCTTTTCTCTTCTTGTCTAGTTTTCAGATCTCGCGTTTTAGGGCAGTAGTAGTTGCATCTCTAGATTTTTGGCCAAATCTAGGCTTGAGTAGGTTGGAGAAGGCAACTAGACTCTTTGGATTGATGTTTGGTAGGTTTATTTTTGAATTTGGCATCCCCGGTAGTGCCGGATCTGACCACGGCAGTAGGGATCCTCCGTGCCCCGTCTCGGGCGGTACTACCGCCCATATTGCGCGGTACTACCGCCGGAGCGGTACTACCGCTGGGAGGGCACGGTACTACCGCTTGTGCGGTACTGCCGCAGTGCAGGCACGGTACTACCGCCGGATGCCCAGTTCCATCGTTTCCTACCACATGTTGATCCATTTTTGTTGTGTTTATTTGGTTTTGATCGTTCCTTCTGGTTGTTTCTTGTGTCCGTATGTTTGGTTCCAGGTGATGAACATCCTGAGCAGCAAGTCCGCCGTGTCAACCCTGGGCGTTCAACGCCAAAGCGGTACCGCTCATCTGAGAGTGCAGGTGGTTCTTCCAGTGCTCCACCGCCGCCAGTGGGTGCTTCCTCAAGTGTGAATCCTCCTCTCAAGAAGAAGACTGCCGACCGGCCGAAGCCAAGTGGCAAGAAGGTGACTGAGATGTCTAGCAAGGAATTCTGGGATAGGCGTCGCCGCAACCCATATAAGGAAGACCAAGAACCCAACCTTGTCAATCGCCCGTTCTGGAACCGGTTTCAGTATGCCACCTACTTTGATGTGATCAAGGCTAAGAAGAACCTCTTTGTCAATGTTCATTCCATCAACACGGATGCTATGGAGAAGGACCCTGAGTACTTTGGTGATGCCCTTCAGATGTGCTCTCAGTTGAACATTATCAGGATCATGCAGTTCAACAAGGACTTTGATGCAGATTTGCTGGCACAGTTCTTTGCCACTGTCCACCTAGGAACTGATGAAGACAGGACTCTGACTTGGATGACTAATGGAAAGGTGCTAGTTGTCAAGTGGCAGGCCTTCATGGGGTTACTTGAGGTGGAAGATCAAGGGCTCGAGACTCCAGTCGGTTTTCGTCCTCACCAAAATGTTATCTCCACTCACAAGCAAGCCCTCTGGCCCTACTGTACTCGGAAGGTCAACCCTGAGACCAGGAAGGAAACCTATGAGTTGTCTGCCTATCTGGACATCCTTCACCGTATCTTCCGCGAGACTCTCTTCCCTCATATCGGGAATTTGGACATGGTACACTCTTATCTCGTGGACATGCTTCTCTTCTGCCAGCGTGAGAAGGAAGCAAACACTTGCGAGTCTCTGGACATCTCTCATGTCATGTGGTCTGAACTTCTTGCTGCTGTTTCTGGACGCAAGTGCCTGATTTATGGTCCGTTCATTATGTTGCTCATTGAGAAGGCCTGGAGACGTACCTATCCTGAGGAGCCGCTGGAAACAGGAGAGTTGGTATCTCATGAGATCAAGCGTCTGCGGAAGAAGGATAATTGGGGCATTCCTAGATTTGGAGTTCCATCTTCTGCTGCTGCCATGGAGACCGAGGGCGAGGATGATGCTGATGATGACGATGAGGATTATGTGCCTTCTAGGACAGAGCCTTCTGTGGCGGAGCCCTCTTGGGCAAAGAAGCTCAAACACAAGATGAAGAAGCTGTTCTGCATGGAGTCTCACGGTCAGTACATGAATCATGTGGCTGAGAAGAAGGCAAGGGGACGTCAGAAGGAGCTTATGCATCAGTTGGGTGCGACAGTCAGCAGCGGTTCTGAGGGTCAGATCACTGAGGAGGAGTGGATCCAGCAGCACTGTCCGTGAACCGATTCAGATGCCGAGCAGTTTCCGGCCGAGGACGGCGGTGCAGATGATCACACAGCGTCCTGATCTTCGAGATCCTCGGCATGCTCTCACCTGGAGCCGTAGGATAGCTCTTTGCCCCTTTTGGTGTCTCGATGCCAAAGGGGGAGAGAGTTTAGGGATTTGCGTCGTTGTGTTGCGAGTGTTGCGAGTGTGTCTTTGTCTTTGTGCTTTCGTTGTGTTTTCTACCTTGTGCTTTGTTTGGTTTTGTGTTCAGTGAGACCTTAGTTCAAATCATATGGTGTGAGACATATGCTACCCTTTCCTTATCATATCTTTATCTTTGTCTCTAGTCATTTGATATCTCATGAGTTGCATGCTTTATTATGTTATATATCCTGCTATCTTGTATCTCACTTAGGTTGTTGGTATCTAAAATACAGGGGGAGTGTTGATCTTAGTATGTGTGTCGTGCAGTCCAAAGCACTTATCTTGATGGCACACATCTAGGGGGAGCCCGTCTATATTTTAGAGATTTGGGGTTTGCTTATGTCCTTTGTCTTTTCCCAGTTGTGCAAATCCCGTATTGTCATCAATCCACCAAAAAGGGGGAGATTGTAAGGGCATATTTATCCCTAAGATGTTTTGGTGATTGATGACAATGCTTTTGCGGACTAATCGTGTGCATTGAGTGTTTTTTAGAGATTCGTCCTTTTGGCACGAGACGATTCCCTCCTCTCGGAGCTTGAAGCGAAGACGGTGTAGTCCTTTCGAATTAGTTTGGTGGACTAGTTTCATAGGGATCACCGTACTATCAAGAGGGGTCCGCTTTGGAAAGGCTAGGGCGGAATCATCACGTACACTTCCTTTGCCCCTCCCTCCGAGCCTTTCCGTTTCGATGATGGGCTCGTTTCCCTTCTTAGTGTGCTCTCACTGGTTCCAGCGGTAGTACCGCGGGCCGGAGCGGTAGTACCGGTTGGGTGCTACAAGCAGTAGTACCGCTCTGGAGCGGTAGTACCGCTCGAGAGCAGTAGTACTGCTGGTAGCCCCCAGCAGTGTGCTCTCTTTGGTCCCTACAGTAGTACCGCGGGACGGAGCGGTAGTACCGCTTGGGTGCTACCAGCGGCAGTACCGCGCTAGGAGCGGTAGTACCGCTCCAGAGCAGTAGTACCGCTGGTAGCCCTCAGCCGTAGTACCGCGATGGTCTCGTGCTAGTACCGCCTCGATTCGAGGGGTCTTTTTTCGTGTCGGGTTTTACGGTACTTGCCGCGGCAGTGGGGGGCCGTAGTACCGCTCGTATGCGGTAGTACCGCCCTGCCACCGCGGTAGTACCGCTCTGGGCCCAGCGGCAGTACTGCGAGGGGGAGCGGTAGTACCGCTTATAGGGGCAAGCGGTAGTACCGCTGGCCCAGCGGTAGTACCGCTCTCTGCGGGGCAGAAGTGGGGGTAACGGTTGGTTTGTTCCCCCCACTATATAAGGGGGTCTTCTTCCCCAAAGTTGACCTACCTCTTCCCCCAAAAGCTCCATTGTTGCTCCAAGCTCCATTTTCGCCCGATCCCTCTCCCTAGCCAATCAAACTTGTTGATTTGCTCGGGATTGGTTGAGAAGGCCACGATCTACACTTCCACCAAGAGAAATTTGATTCCCCCCTCTTATCCCTAGCGGATCTTGTTACTCTTGGGTGTTTGAGCACCCTAGACGGTTGAGGTCACCGCGGAGCCATAGTCCATTGTGGTGAAGCTTTGTGGTGTCGTTGGGAGCCTCCAATTAAGTTGTGGAGATTGCCCCAACCTTGTTTGTGAAGGTCCGGTCGCCGCCTTCAAGGGCACCAATAGTGGAATCACGGCATCTCGCATTGTGTGAGGGCGTGAGGAGAATACGGTGGCCCTAGTGGCTTCTTGGGGAGCATTGTGCCTCCACACCGCTCCAACGGAGACGTACTTCCCCTCAAAAGGAAGGAACTTCGGTAACACATCCTCGTCTTCACCGGCTCCACTCTTGGTTATCTCGTTCCTTTACTTTCGCAAGTTTACTCGAATTATATCTCTTATTTGCTTGCGTGCTTGTTGTCATTGCATCATATAGGTTGCTCACTTAGCTGCATATCTAGACAACCTATTTTGATGCAAAGTTTAATGTGGTAAAGAAAAACTAAAAATTGTTAGTTGCCTATTCACTCCCCCCCCCCCTCTAGTCAACTATATCGATCCTTTCAACAGGTTATCTATGTGAAGGACATGTCTACCAAACCGAGAAAAAGAAAAGATAAGGAAGCGAATACATCATACGATGAGCCAAAGCGCCACATAGTTCTTTCAGGAAAAAGGGACATCGTGGGAGTGGAGGGCAAGACAGACATGTCTGAAGATTATGAAAAGTTTCATGAAATTCCTCCCTTCAAAGTCAAGGTTGACCCAAGCATCCTAATAAATGATGAAGATTATCCATGGTTACGGCGCAATAAGCAAAGGACACAAGCGAAGAAAAAGTGAAGACTTTATCTCACAACTATTATGATGATACCATGCCAACTTTCAACCTTTTCGTAGTTCATTTGAAATGCCTGTTGTAACAGACGAGTTTCCGTATGAAACCCTGATATCTCGAAACAGGTTGTCCGTTTTGTATACGAAGTGCATCCAGTTTTTTTCGTAACCCTCTCAACTTTTTTGCACATGCTATGTGGGTGAAATGATGATACAATGCCAACTTTCAACCTTTTCAGAGTTCATTTGAAATGTTTTTCAATTTCAGGGTCTTATAGCTCAAAATAATCAGTAAATGCATGAAAAATAACAAATGAAGTCAGAAAGGGTTGAAAATTGACGATGTAAGTAGAAACCAAATAAAATAAAATAAAATTTAATAAAATATATAAGTAGAAACAAAATAAACTTTTATAAATAAGTAGAAAGAATTATCAAAGTATTTTC